>NC_141826.1:21088976-21388976 GCF_982586985.1 Callionymus lyra | reverse complement strand
GTCCAGCACCAGAAACGACCTAAGAAAGATTTACTTTCTACTATAACTGTCAGTTATTAACTGGTTGTTCAGATTGTATTTTACTGCTGATGTATTTCTATAAGTTATCTATCAATAATGTATAATTATGCCTTTTTTCCCCCACATTTATATACCAAAAAAACATTAAGTCTGTGTCGGACTAGAATCTCTTGCTTTGTATTGTTTTCATGCTTTGAAAAATCAGATAATGTTCTTTAAATCAATTCCCTTTGGACTTTTATCTTCAGTGTACCTGTATAGAAAGAGAGTCAATCATATATTTTTTTCAAACTTAAAGTCTTTTGTTGGTCTTTAATTCATAAAACTCGCTGTAAAAGCTCCTTTGCATTGCATATTTTCACATATTAAATTCTAAATACACTTAATATGAATCTGTATAACCACAGCTGCGATCACAAGGCACTATTAAATCTAGTTCCTCTTGAACTTGTGATGTTTTTGAGAAGCCAGAGCAAGTGACTCCATTTTTCTACAATGTGAGCTGGTTAATAGATAGAAAATAATGACATAGCTCTGATTATCTTAAAATAAAATCATTTAAAATAAAATAAAAAATGACAAAAATGGTCCATATTTACACTGAAACCACAGAGAAATCCAGAAAACATTCAACAGATTTGAATCGGTAAAAAGATCCCCGAGTAATTTCAAGCGTATTCCCTTCTTTATTCTTTCCAGTGTGACCCCTTCTCAAAACTACAGCCAGCGGGGGGCGAAGGGCGAGGTCGTCGCCACGTTCGGAGCTGTGCAGGGAACCCGATGGGTCGGCAGGAAGACGCCCAGTTCCGGAATCCAGCTGGAGCAGCTGGAAGGTCCGGAATATTCTCTGCACTCCAGCTATAAGTTCATGTTCCAGAGGCTCAGAGATGTTCGCAACGGTGAGGAAGGAGCAGTTGTTGTTGATCGTTAGAGCCTCTTAGATGAAAGTTTGTAAATGATGTAAAGAGATGAAACAAGAAGGATGTGTCTCGCCTGCAGTTAATACAAAACTCTGCAGCGAAAATTCTGAGCCGCTCTAGTAGAAGAACTCACATTTCTCCGATCCTTAAAACTCTTCTCTGGCTGCCAGTTTCTTTGGAGGACAGTGATCCTTCCAGACTGTTGCTCCTAAGCTTTGGAACGATCTTTGTGTTTGATGATCTACTGACTCCTTCAAGAAACATCTTAAGACCTTTTTATTTGTGCTTTTCCTTGATTTTCTGGGACTCCTGTGTTTGTCTCGGTGTACATTTTATTGAATATTGTTTTGATTGTTTTAGCGCTTTGTGAACCTGGTCTGGAAAAGCTCTATAAATATAAATGACTTGTTTGTTGTGGGAGAAGATTATTTTTTATACACATATATCCTTCTGCCATAAATCCATAGTAAAAAAAACCATTAAAGTAGCTTTTATTTAAAGTTTTAACTAGCAAACTAACTATTATATATATATTAACATTATTGATAAATAAATGTATGATTTAAAATGCTTGTAGGAAAACAATATTGTGACAAACACTCGTGGTCTTCCACAGTGTTGACGGAGAAGATCGAGGAGCTGGGAGAAGGTCTGCGGTCTCACTTCAACATCGAGGAGTTCTCGTCGGCTTCACTGCCTGCTCAGGTACACGGTTCAAAAAACATAAAGTCTTGATTCACGAGTCGACATAAAACCGTGTGGATCCGTTCCTCTGATCTCAGGACAGCGTGACGGTTCTGGGTCACGTCTGCTGCGACAGCAACGGAAAACTCAACTCGCAGTCGGTGTTGCTGGAGGAGGGGGCGGAGCACGGAGGTCAACACGTGGCCGTGGACCTGTCCGAGCTCAGGGAGTACTCGCTGTTCCCGGGTCAGGTGAGGTCGCACCCGACCGTAGGGTTTAGTCACTTGACGGTGGTTTTCATTTGCCTGCGCGCTGAGTCGTGTGCAGCAGGTTATATGGCCACCCAGAGCAACAGAGAGAGCCAAAGATCCCGGTCCTGAGGATCCACCGGCGTCTGACCGAGAACTCTGACATCTTTCAGTGTTTTTGCATGATTCTGTACTTTTTTATTAGTAGCAAATATCTTTATTGTCTCTTTTATATTGACTGGAAATGTCTTGGAGATATTTTATTGGCCTTTTTTTTGGCATTTAATTGAAAAGTCTTTGATACTTTATTGATCTTGGAGAAAGAAGTTCATGTTTCTAAATACATCCATTTAAAAAATACAAAGTTCTAATCTTATTAAAATACAATCTTCATAATATACAAAATTATAATCTTATTAAAAAGCATTTAACAAAAATACAATCTTGTTAGAATACAAAATTACAGAAATACAATCTTGATAAAATACAAAAATACAATCTTGTTGAAATGGAAAATACAAAAACGCAATCTTGATACAAAATATAATTTTGATAAAATACAAAAATATAATGTTGATAAGATACAAAAATACAATGTTGATAAAATACAAAATTACAGAAATAAAATATTTAAAATACATAGTACAAAAATACAAACTTGATAAAATACATAATAAAATCACAATAAAATACATAGTACAAAAATACAAACTTGATAAAATACATAATCAAATCACGATAAAATACATGATACAAAAATATAAACTCGATAAAATACATAATAAAATCACGATAAAATACATGATACAAAAATATAAACTCGATAAAATACATAATCAAATCACGATAAAATACATGATACAAAAATATAAACTCGATAAAATACATAATAAAATCACGATAAAATACATGATACAAAATACAAACTCGATAAAATACATAATAAAATCACGATAAAATACATGATAAAAAAATACAAACTCGATAAAATACATGAAACAAAAATACAGACTTGATTATATACATGATACAATCGCGATAAAATGAATAATACAATCTTGATAAATTTCCAAATCACAAAAATACAAACCTGATTAAATACACAAAATACAATCTCAAAATGATACACAATACAAAAATACAATCGCGATAAAATGCATAATACAAAAATACAATCTCGATAAATAACAAAAATACAATCTTAATTAAAGAATCTAACAAAAACACAATCTTATTAAAAATACAAATAAAAAATACAATATTGCTAAAATTCAAAAATAAAATCTTGATTAAACACAAATAACAAAAATACAATCTTTATAAAATATAGAAATACAAGCAAATGTATTCATACAATGAATCATTGAAATAAAATAAGGTTTAACGTAAATACAACCATAACATTATAACAAGATTAAATCTTGAATCACTACTTCTGTCTACCAGAATACTTGCTCCGTGGTTTGAATATCGAGGTGAAATAAAAAAACGATTCTTCATTTGATTCTTCCTTCTCTCTCAGGTGGTGGTGATGGAAGGAATGAACACGACGGGGAAGAAGTTAATGGCGTCCAAACTCTACCAGGTCAGTTGCATCTAATGAACTCGTATCGACTCGATAAGTTATATTTCCTGGAGGTAACCGAGTGACAAATGTGTTTCTTCAGGGGGACCCTCTGCCCTTCTACTGTCCGGAGGTCAAAATGGAAATGGACGAAGGTGACGTATAGATTTTCAGGAAAAGGTTAAACTCGTCTCTTGTCTCGACTGAAACGATCCCTCGCGACCCTCAGAGCCTCTAAACGTTCTCGTCGCCTGCGGCCCTTACACCCCCTCTGACAGCCTGACCTTTGACCCCCTGCTGGACCTGATCAACGGCATCGTCCGGGACCGTCCGGACGTGTGCATTCTGGTACCTCACGCCTTCTGTTCACCTGACGAGTCACCTGACGAGTCACCTGACGTGATCCTAAACATTCTCTTCCTCTTCAGCTCGGACCCTTCGTCGACGCCAAACACCAACAAATCGAGGTAACGAGAAGTTTTACTCTCGACGATGAAGGGATGACGTGTTGATGCAAGTTTTCCGTCCGGTCTCTCCCGCAGAAAGCTCAGGTGACCGAGACGTTCGAGGCCATTTTCACCCGATGCGTGGAAAGCGTCGTCGACGGAACCAAAAGGTGAGTTTCTTCGCTTCTCCCTCTTTGGTCGTCGTCGGCGGCTTTTAATCCGTTTTTATGCGTTTTTCTCGGCAGCGTCGGCTGTCGTCTGGTGTTCGCTCCGTCGCAGAGAGACATCCATCATAACTTCATCTACCCTCAGCCTCCGTTCTCTCTTCCCAATCTCAGCAAGGAGCAGAGCCAGGTGGGACCAGAACAACAACTTGATGATGCTGATGCTGATGCTAATGCTAATGCTAATGCTAATGCTGATGCTGATGCTGATGCTGATGCTGATGCTGATGCTGATGCTGATGCTAATTCTGATGCTAATGCTGATTCTGATGCTAATGCTAATGCTAATGCTAATGCTAATGCTGATGCTGATGCTGATGCTGATAATCCCCCTTCTTTCTGGCAGCGCGTCACTCTGGTCCCGGACCCCTGCACTCTTGTCATCGACGGTGTGACCCTCGGCCTCACGTCCACAGACATCTTATTCCACATGGCTGCAGAAGAGATCAGTTGGTAATAAATAAATATCATTTGTTTTTTTTTCAACGGTCATCTTTTTTATATGCAGCTTAAAAATAAAATGATCAATTATAACATTTTTAATTTTATCTTTTTTTTATAAAATAAAGTTTTTAAATAACTTCCATTTTAATATACATTTAAAATTAAATTTTAATTGGAACAGTTCATGTTTTTAATTATTTTTGTTCAACCCCCCCTTTCTGTACTGTACTGTGCATTTATTTAACAAATTATACTATTTTTTAATTCTCGATAATGTTCTTTTATTCGTGTTCATTTTATGTTATGGTTTCATTTTTTTACCGTTCTTATTTTATTTTTGTATTTATTAATATGTTCTTTAAGTCCTAATATAATACATATTTAATCTTTCTGTGACCTGCAGTATTTCTACCAAGAATCAATAGACCAGGAAGTAAATAACTGGACTTTTCTTCCAGCGGCTCCGGATCCGACAGATTCTCTCGTATTCTGAAGCACATGTTGATCCAGAGAAGGTATCGTTCGTTTGTTCATCTTGTTTCTCTCGTCGCTCCTGACGTATAAAGTTCTACCTAATCTGACGTCCTGTGATCCTGTTCCCAGTTATTACCCCCTTTACCCTCCAGCCGAGGAGGTGAACATGGACTTTGAAAAGCTCCAGGGTTTTGGACAAATGCCCGTGACGCCCGACGTCCTCCTGGTGCCCTCAGAGCTGCGATATTTCATAAAGGTCTTGTCGAATCAGACGCTTAATAAATGTTTGTTTTGTTTTGTTTTAACTGGAACATTTTGTTTCTGTCCAGGACGTGATTGGCTGCGTCTGCGTCAATCCTGGACGTCTGACGAAAGGTCAGGTGGGCGGGACCTACGGCCGGCTCCTGATCCAGCGCAGCGACCCCGCCGAGGGCGGAAAGAGGTCGAGTCCGTGTTTAGCAGCTCAGGTGGTGAAGATTTAAGACGAACGTTGACGTGAGTTCGTCGCGTTTTTCCTCCGAGTCGGTGAACATATGTAGAAACTTTATACACAAATTAGAAGCAAAAACGTATTATTGCTTGATATTAATAATGAATGATAAATAAACTGTTGCTTTTCTACCACTTTTATTCCTCTGGGTTTATTTTTCTAGAGATAATTTTTTAAAAGCCTTTAAATTTCTCAAAAAATGACAAAAAAATCAAAACAATACTCACTAAAGTATATACTTTAAAGGTCAAGTAAAACTGATAACACAACAGGAGTTCCAGAAAATCAAGGAAAAGCCTGAACAAATAAAATCGTCTTAAGATGTTTCTTAAATGAGTCACAGTGCGCCTTATAATCCGGAGACTTTATATATGAACATCACCTGGTGACTTTCATGACTCTGAGACGACACGCCGTGGGTGGGATTACGTCATTGCGTCATCACATCATGGCGGTTGGCTATGGAGTGAGATTACTGCCACCTGTTTGAGCGAGTGTGTCTTGGTGGTTTTTTGCGCAAAATCACTCTGCTGCGCGCTCAACCAGTCATACACGCTCAACTTTTCTGCTGCTTTTGACCGTATCTTTTATTCTATGCACCTTATAATCCGGTGCGTCTAATAGTGCGAGAGAATACAGTGTTTATTTGGTTAAAAGTACTTCAGTCGTAAAAACTGTCCGAGTGGATCTGAGGGTCCGGAGACTCTCTCTGCTCCACCTGGAAGATCTTGTGCGTCGCTGGAAAAGTCGACACAAAACATCTTCAGTCACTGATGTCGGGTGTTTGTGTGTTTGATCATTTACCTTTGACCTTTGCTTCACTGTCTTTGAGTCTGGAATAGAATCAAGGGTCAGTTCAGGTCCATGTCATGTGAAGGTCGTTCATTTTTTTATTTACGTCTGTAGCTCAGGTGCGAGGAGTCGCTCGATATCATCTTCATCATCATCATCATCATCATCATCATCATCACTCGACTCGTTGAGCTCCTCGTCGCTCGACTCTTTGTCGCTCTTGTCTTCGTTCTCGGAGACTTCAGGGATGACGAGCAGCTTCCTGGACCTGAAGGGTCAGAACGTCACAGACGTGCAAGATTTGAGCAGAAAATGATCAAAAAAATACCTGGTCTTTGGCGCGACGATGATGTCATCGGAGTCGTCCTCGTCTCTCTTTGGTTCCTCGACTTCTTCCCCTTCTTCGTCACGTTCCTCCACCTCTTCATCGTCTTCACTCTCTCCTTCGTCTTTCTGTCTCGTTTTCTCACCGTTTTCTTCATCCTCCTCTGACTTCACCTCGTCCTCCTCTTCGTCAGTGTCTTCGTCCTCTGTCGTGTGTCTTCCTAACGAAACCCCCTCGCTCTCCGGCAAACTCTCCTCCACGTCCTCATCCTCCTTTCCATCTTCCTCCTCCTCGTCTTCCTTTCCATCTTCCTCCTCCTCGTCTTCCTTTCCATCTTCCTCCTCCTCCTCCTCCTCCTCTTCCTCCTCCGTCTCTCTGGTTTCTTGCCTCTTGCTCGATGGTCCGGACTCGTCGCTGCTTCTCTGTGATTGCTCTTCATCTTCACTCTGATCATCTCCTGAGCTCCTGTCCGTCTGCTCCACGCCCGACAACCTTCTGTTCTCCGCCGTCTCTGAGCGAGCGGCCGGCGAGACGACGATGTCGCCCGAGGTCGACGATGATCTATAGGTCGAGACGTGGTTTCGGCATCATTTACGCTCTTATTATTTGGTTCAATGTATAATACAAAAAATCACCCTGGAGAGTCAGTCGCTTTCCTCTCTTGCTCTTCACTCCGTCTGGAACCGTCTCCTCCGACCTCAGAGCTCCAGCTCAACCGAACTACCGAGAGAAAATTCAAATGACGACAACTTTATGAATATGTCTCTTAAATTGTGGATCGTTTGGTTCCAACCTGGCTGGACGTCCAGCTCGTGACTCCCTGCAGGAGCTCTCGTGGTCAGAAGGTGCCGCAGTGCTGTTGAGCCAAGAGTCAGACCCGTAGCTAACAAGGCTTGATACGAGTGTACGCCGTCCTGATCGTATCGAGCGTTTGCGCCGGTGCCAAGTTCTGCTTGATGGAGTCGAGTCGGTTGGTGCGACGGTAAGAGACGACGACAGACGCCTTCCTGGTTCCGGTCGGACTCGGGTTTGTGGATCGTTTCACCTGCAGGTTCGCTCCCGGAATCTATGTCCCGACCTGTAGTTTCATGTAAGTGTCATCAGAATATTTACATTTCAATGTTGGAACTTGTGGAAAAATAGTCATAGAAATGTTTTTTTTTTTTATCATTTGTTTAATTATTTTTATGTTCAAAGGTTGAATTTATATTTTTGTGTGATGAATGTTTGTTTTTTTATATTATTATTTTATATTATTTATGTTGGAAATGATTAATAAGGTAAGGTTTTACCTTACCTTACCTTATTAATCATTTCCAACATAAATGTTTTTTTATATGTTTTCTTACACATGGAGTTTGATATTCTAATTACAATTATCACAATATTATTATTAATATGTTTCTAAATTCAATGGGCTTTTTTTATGTGGCCTTTTAAATTCCATTTATAATTTGACAACATGAAAAAAAAAGTGACAAATGGTTTGATATTTTAATTCCAATAATAATATTTTTTAAAAATTGCGAAGTTATTCTTTTAATTGGTAAACTTTAAATTCAGTATAAACCTGTTGGTATAATTGCAAACGTTTAACGTTTTTCTGTTGAACTCTGTGTAAAATAAAATCATGCATTTTAAATGTTTTTGGGGGCATTTTTAATTAAATTATTAAAAAGAAAAACGATACAACCTTTTCAAAATACAAATGATTGTCTTCAATTATTCAGTAAAAAAAAACATTTGACATCTATGGACAAACCTTTGAATGTATTTATTCAAAAATAACTAAACAAATATATTGTAAATTAAACTAATCTTCTGATGACACTGAGACACTGAAACACAACTTCATATTTCAGTCGAACAAAGCAAAGCTATAAGTGAAAAGAAAAGTTGATTGAAATGATGTTTTTACTCTCAGAAGCGTTAATAGGTTTATTTTGATAAATTTGCCGACCCCTGGTTTCACGGAAGGAAACAATACGTAAAAATATGCTTCATGACATTGAAAAAACTTTACGAAGGCAAATCATTTGAGCATTTTTGAGTTTATAGAAGCAAGAAGTGAAAGAATGAAACAAACCTTTTGATGCTTGTTTTTGTTTGACTTGTTCCTCAGTATTCCTCGGACACATTTTCAAACAGTCCTCCGTCATCTGTTAAGAAAGGTACAAAGTTGTTAAAGCATTTATATAAATGTTATGATGGATAAAACTTTATTGATCGCTCTGGAGAGTCTCCTTCTGGAAATCGTTTTTCCAGTTAAAACAGAGCAACACAGATGATAGATTCGTAAAAGAAAACAATAACAAGAACAAAGTTTCTATAAAAAGAAAGTTCAAGATGATACATTCTAAGTCTAAAGATAAGAGCATAGATCAAAGAAAAATAACAAAGATACAAAGATAGATCAGTTCAATATGAAATAAAACCTGAAAAAAGATCAGAAATTGTCTTAAAATGTAAGAATAACTCAGGTTACTAAAATGATGTTATGAATCATTTCATTCTCAGTCACGCATGTTTTCAAACCTTTCTTTGAGCAGCTTCTGTTTTCACTTGGAGTTCCTGCTGCCAGCGAGGATAGTTCTCCTCCAGGTATCTCTCGTACTCCATCTGTAGGGAGTTCAGGAAGAAGATTTAGGTTCATATGGATTCAGTTCAACCAAATCTGTGAATGGATCCGAAAAAAACAGTCCAAAGTTTGACCAGAGACGTTACAGATGATGTTATTGCTGCTGACCCGGATTGTTTTCATGGCTGCGGTTCTGGTCATCATGACTCTCAGCGTCTTCTCTACTTTCTCAAACTGCTGCAGCAGTTGTCGGTTCTGATGTTGAGACGCCTTCTCTCTGTCTCCGAGCTCCTGGAGATATTCTCGCAGACGCCTCTGCTTACTGGAAGTGAAAAGAACGGTCAACATAATAATAAATAAATAAATAAAGTCAATATTGTTTACTCACAAATATTTCCTCGTGGTACCTTCATCCTGCAGTGACCTGTTGAGTGACGACAGTAGATTATAATCCATATTAATTAAACAATATATTCATAAATATTACCTATATCTTAGACCTCCTTCTCTTGTGATTGTAAAAGTATTTGATGGTTCTATTGAATGCCCCAAATTCAGCAGCCCTTGGTCCGGTGCAGTCATGTCTGCAGTCTATAGACTCAGATTAACCAGGATTACCAGTGAGTTTAGGGGGAGGGGCCAGACTTTCACGTAAATCTGGGATGTGTCAACCATTACCTTTTACTACACAAACAATCTAATCTATTTTATCTTGAAATCAATTTAAAAATGATCCACTGAATTAAAACATTCCGAAAAAAATTAATGTAAAATAACAATTTGCCTCTTGTACTAGATTCAGAATAAAATAGTGGCGTCTGATCAATAACAACATCTTAAATATAAACATCAGAAATATTTTTCTATGACGTATCAATGACCGTGTACTACACGGAACAGTGCGCCACATTTAAATACTTTGAATACGTCAATCATTTTTAAATTTAAAGATGGAACGTTTTATGATTAATTTATAAAAATATCTTAAGTCAAAATGTTATTTATACATTCTTTAAGTCAATAATCGAAACTATTTAAATGTCAACGATACACGTATATAAAATCAAGTAAAATTTCCCAAATTTATATAAACTCTTTTTTTATTTATGACTAGAAGTATTTTAAATACAATAATATATTAAATGTTAATAAATAAATGTTGATCCAGAGATATTATTTTATTCACTTCCGGGGCACGCGTTTGTAACAGGATGTGACGTCATTCTTCTTTCGCTTGCAGTTCAAGACAGAATGAGGTTCGACAGGTTTTTGTAAATAGTTAACACCTCTTACATGAAGTGTTTAAACCCCAGAACTAGGTTTAATAGTGCCTTGCGATCGCAGCTGTGGTTACACAGATTGATATTAAGATAAATAAGTGTATTTAGAATTAGTTATTGAATGATACACGAGGTTCATTTTGAATTTTAGTCTGTTTTATAGTTGTTTTAAATACCAGGTGATGTCCTTCACAGCATGATGTCACCTGGACAGTGTTTGTTTCTGTGTCATTGTCATGTGTTGACATTTCCAGTCCAGCCAAGATGTCTTTATATCCTCACTTCAATATATGATTGATCATTTGTTATTTTCATTAATTCTATTATGTACTTTCAACTCCACAAAAATCCCCGTCTTAACTGTCAATAAACCTGTTCTAAATCTAACTGACATTATCTTGTTTGCTTGCAGGACAGAAAAAGAAAGAAAATCTCTATATTTGATATATATATTGCGACACATTTAAATAAAAATAAAAAACACTATATACTTCTAGTTATCCAGACAGGAAGTGACCTGTACTTGGAGGACATACGGAGACATTAAGTTCATGTATGAGAGACGGCTGAGTGGGACGGAAAAATAAAGGAAGTGGTGATTTAAGCTGTAAACAGTAGAAGGAACAAGAAGAGCCTTAAAAAAAAAGTTTAGATCTCTCTGGGGGAGAATCAAAGAGAGAAAAAAGATTTCTCATGAAACAACCAAATATGGCACAGATATCAAGAAATGTAACATTTTTGGGGATTTCATTTTAATTCCATGAGGACTGACTTTCTTAACATAAGCTTTGGTTAAATGCTTCTCTTCTTTACAGACTATTCTGCAGGAATTAAAATAGAGGTGAAGAAAAAGGTAGCAACTCATACAGGAAATGAAGGGGAAAATAAAGGTGTTCAACACAAGCGGAGACACAATTACACACAGGTGTGACACGACATCTGTCTTAGTATCTCACTCGCATCCTTCAAATCTAATTCAACTTGGATGTAATTATGTGACATCCCAGTCATTGGCAAACACCCGTCTTATGTAACCATGTGAATCAAATCCTGCTTCAAAGTATTTTCCTTCTCAAGGAAGTGAAAAATCACATCAAAGGATCAAATCCATTTTTTTCTGCTTCCATCGACTCAGTGTAAGTTGATGGAAACTGTGGTTAAACCTCTGCTCTCTTTTTCTGTTATTTCTGTCCGTCAGAGTCTTTTTTTTAGTCGTCTTCCTTTCACAATCCAATCAAAAAATATAATCATATCTGAGGTTTTCAGAATTGTTTAAGAGGAGAGACTTTGTTTTCCACACTTGATTTTATTTAAATTAGAATAGTTTAGATTCAGAGCAGAGACTAAAGAAGGTTTATATCATCTTGTAGTAAATTCAACATCAATAAGGAAAACATAACTTCCTGACATTAAGTCAAATAGTTGCTTATTTAGTAGAACAGTAAAAAAAATGAATTATATTTCAAACACAAAAACCTAAACGTCTCCTCACATCTCAACTCAAACCTTCAAACCACAGACGTCTTCACATTTCTGGTCTGGAGACATGGTTGGGCTCAAGAACCTCCTCTTCCTGTAATGGAAGAATATAGTAGCATCGGTTTATAACCGCACACTGAGAGGTTGAAGTGTTGTTGTGACGACTGACCCGAGTGGAGAAACATCTGCTGCTGGGAACAAATTTCCATGATGTCACTCTTGTTAGTGATTCACCGAGGGAGGTGGACAGATCGCGAGTGTTGGACACCTGGAAGAAAACCGTTCGGACACAATAGAAACCAGAAAAGAATGTTATTTACAAATAAAGAGCGACAGCAGCTAAATAATTATATAACAACTCACGACATGTTCATTAATTGGTAAACAGTGTTTTTACGGTAAACAACATGAGATCATTTAATAAACAAACTGATCACTAATAAGTTAGGAAATAAGTTATTGAACAGCAGAAAATCAACTATTTTTTTTATTATAATGTGTAAAAGAAAGCCTTTTTTTGGGTGAATGATCCATTTTCATCTCTAATTTATACATCTTTGTTGTTATTATGAGACACTTTAAATACAATTGAATTTAATTGTTTGTGTCTTAAATATTCCATTGTGTTGTTGTTCAATCCTGTTTTGATTCAGGTCGTCAACTGTGATTAAACCATGAAAACAACACCTTCATGTGGGTTAAGCAGGCTTTCCTGAAGTCCATGTTGCTGCTGAAGCTCACAATACTCATGGTCGAGTTGAGAATCACCTCCACAGCAGTGCTTAACTTTCTTTGATTCTAAAATAAGAAACAAATGAAAGCGTTATCTTCTGGTTAAAACCCATTAACATGTATGTTTTCCTTTCCTTCCTTCTTTCATGTTGTGACTTCATTGTATTTCTCAGATCGCTCTGAAAGGCCGATGTGACCGCCAGCCTGTTGTTGCTCAGTATCGCCTCCAGGTGGTGCTCAAGGAGCGTCTCTGCAGCTTCAGTGGATTTCAAGCCAAAGACAATATTTGAGCAAATCTTCAAAGCCTCGTTCATTTGTTTACAGCCACACATCTGTCTCTTACATATGACTTCAGAGAGATGAGACGTGAAGGGGTCACAGTGCTGCAGGAAGACAAAAACCGACAGATTCTGTTCTATGGAGGAACATCTTTGCTGGTCCCGGGACTCGGAGGAAGGATCCGACTCCACCGAGAAGACAATGTTGTCACAGGTTGAAGGATCTGCAGAGGGAGGATGAGAAGAACGAGATAAAAACATGATTCAAGTCATTCAGTTTCTCATGAACTTTAACCTCACATAAATACAGAGAAAGGGTCACATGTGTATGACATCTCCTCTAACTGGTCATTGTTTTCCTTCTGGTTCTAAACGGTAACAGCAGAATGTGCGGTCAGACCCAAACTAAACCACGTGGTTCAGCATCATATAGAGCATTCCACTCTTTCCCTGGAGACACATGATCCGCAGATTGTGTGGAGATTGTAAAACCTGCTGCATTCACACTCGGAGCAGCAGATCCAAGACACTCTTCAACTCAAGAGATCAAAGAAATGTACTGAACAAGATTTCTGTTCATGAAATCCAGGATTGAGGACAACTGTGTACAAGAAGGCTTTGAGAACAAGTTCTCACATAAGAGATTCACATCATTCCTGAAGCACAAAGTTCACCCAGAAAGAAAATTTCTCACATTACTATGAGAATACAAAAGCATTTGTAACAGGTTCATAGGATGATCCAGAACAATCTAAATGATGTGTTTTACCTGTAAGTCCAGACCACTGAATGCTGTGCAAACCCAGATCCTGACAGTCGAGGTGAGTTGGAAGACTTTTGAAAAGGTTGGAAGGTCCTCTGATTGGTAGTTTACTGGGGGAGTAGAACATCACCTGAACTCAAGTCAAGGTACATTTCTGTTGTTTTTTTTAGCGTTTCTCATCTGCGTGCGATTGGAAGAGGATATTTGAATCCGACGCAAGTCGGTCTGCAGGTTTGGGAGCTGATGCATGCACGGGGTCAGGAGGAAGACCAGCTGAGCGCTCAGGTCCCCGTACAGGCCTCGGTCCATCACTTCTGGTGGGATGCTGAGCGGTAGCTTAGTTCCTAGGACGGCGTGACCCCCGTCACACCAGCGAACTCCGCTCACATTCACTTGAGGCCTACAAAAAAAAAAAAAAAATTGCCAAAAATATACCAAAACCTAAATAGCATGATATGAACTATTAATATGATAGTTTGAATTTAAAAACACTAACTGTCTGACTCTGGTGACGTCCAAAACAAAAGGCGATTGAGCTGCTTTGCTCCTAAACTTGGCTCTGTAATTGTAAAAACATTGTTAAAAAAAAAACACTAACATTTTATTGCAGGTTCAAATAACAGACTGGGTTTGTTATTATAACCTGAATTTCAACACAAAAGGATCAGTCAAGTGTTATCTCGTGTGATCCAGACAATAGTTACTTTATAAGTGAGAAGAATAGTTGTAAATGTAGATGATTAGGGCATGAAAAGAGATGATTCATGGTTCATATTGGGAGAAAGGACGAGGTTGGGTGACAGAGAAGGGAGAGACATAATTACATGCAGATGGTGGAATCTTTATTCTCATAACTAGACCAACGGGCTTAACAGACGAACCACTGATGCAACAGAGTTTAATAGATGCTAAAATAAGAATGAAACCACACCTGAAATTTCTCTCTAACCTGTGAGGACTGAGGTTTATTACAAGCCTGACTGCTATCTGAAAAAAGAGAAGTGGAAACTGCTCAATATATTGAAAAATGCTCAACAGGAAATAGAACTTACTGCTGCATTTGCCAGACTGAACATGTGCAGGAAAGATTCCAACCCAGCTTGCCACGCCGGAGATACACACCTATTATCTTTCAACTGGTGATGGCAGAAGTTATCAGAGGCAATAAAATATCTTAAATAACAACCATTAAAGTACCTGAAAGGTAAGCGTTAACTTCAAAGAGCCAAAAGCATCACAGAATGTGCGGATTTCTTCTGGATCTGGTGTTATCGACCACAGCAGGCGGGGAAGTGTTCCTTCATCTACATCTGTGAGAACTTATACAAACATGTACATCATAAAAAAATTATATTTTATTACCACAACTAGTGTTTGTTATTGCTTTGTGTCAGTACCAGCTTGTAGATTTTCTTCGTTTGTCTTCCTATGTCTGGGACCAGCAGCTGCAACTTAATAGTTTTGCAAATAGTTTCGAAATTACAATTTGTAGTATATGTACAGATGGATGATAAGTAATTCAGAAGCATAGACAATGTTATTAATTACCACCATTTCCCACATTTAATACACATTTCCACTTTAATCTTTTTGTTAGTAGTACTTATAACATAACATTTAACGGATCCCTTCATAAGACGTCTCAGTTGTCAAAGAGAAACACATGAAGGGAAGTTCAAACAAAGCTAAAGCTAATGCTAACATAACATTAGCATGATGCTATCATAGTTAGCATGATTCTATCCCAGAAACTCACCTGTACAGTAAAATGTCTGGGACTGAACTTGGGTCTGAGGCCAGATAACCACCAGAAGTCCTGCACAATTCTTCACACGTGGCTGTTGTCGAACCAAAAACATACAAACTCGGAGAACCTTCACATTTGAAAGAAATACTCGTTAGCTTAGCATGCTAGCGAAGTAAGTATCATCAGAAAGCTAGTTGTTAGCATTTTTTTTAAACGTCAGATACGTCAATATTTTAGTATTTTAAAGTTGAGACATCATACAAATACCTGGTGTATTTCTTGACACATTTTCTACGGATGTTTAACAACTGATAACAAGAGAACACACTAAACTACAATTGCTTTCTCACATAACCTGAATGAGTCATTGGTTTTAATGCTTACAATGATTTTTAATATCAATATTTAAAAAATAAATGTGTATTATCATGATATTTAAAAACAAGATAGTTTTCATTGAAAATTGCATAGTTATTGTTTAGTTAAAAACTGCAACACAAATTTATTTTTGTATATACCCTAATTAATTTCTTTACTTTTATTGATTTGTCTTTCTTTTATCTATATATTACGATAAAAATAAATGGAAGATACTTTTAGTCATCAACTAAAACCCTTTTAAGTACTTATGTTACTTTTACAAGACTGAAAATACAATAGATGTATGGTTTTTTCATATTATTTAAAAACAATAATAGTTACAATAAATGAATGCCTTATTACAGGCATCAGCTCTTTAATTTAACGATTATATCACTAAATGGCAACTGTAGTCAGTCAAAAATAATTATTTCTAGAAATATTATGTAATCTTGTGTTTTTGTTTCCTTACACAACAGACTAAACAATCTCTAAATAACGTGTTAGCCTTGTTTTTATAATCTTTTTTTCCAACATTGTGGAACCTAATATTGTTTTAAAAACAGCCTGAAGCTGTATTTGTTTTAGAATTTCATTTAGACAATGTTATTCTAGTTGTTGTCTCCTTCCTTTTGGACCTACTTAGCTATGATTATTCAAACACAACACAGTCAATATATGCAACTACAAATGACACGACACACAATCAACACAGAAGAAAATCTAATTAAATCACTCAGACATAAGTAATATACACTTTTATTTGAGTTTAAAAAGCAGGGACGTGTAAAAAGAAATTCTTCATGCAAATGTTATTTTGCTTCTTTCTCTGACCACTCTCTGTATCCTCCGGCATAGTTGCGGGCACTGAAAAATAAAACAGGAAAAAACAGTTTAATACGAATGTTACAACTAATACATGCTCGTTCAAAATGTGCCTTTCTTTTCTAAATACAGTAATATTATCATATGTGATCTTTGGACTGTGTGACTCAACTGCAGTTAATACAAAACTTTCCCTGATCATTAAAACTCTTCACTGGTTACCAGTGTCTTTCATTTCTCTCCATGTGTAACCCTTGATATACCCGCATATTAAAACCTCAGCATCTTCACCACCTGCAAGAACTGGCCAAAAACTGTTTCCTATAACTGAGGAAAATCTCTAAACTTAAGAAAATTCAATCCAATCTGGTTCAATCCCAGCTCCAGACAAGCTTGTGTCGTTGTGTCCCTGAGCAAGACACTTTACCCTGATTGCTCCTGATGGTAGACTTGGCGCAGGTGTGCAGCCTACTCCCATCAGTACGTGTGAATGGCTGTCAAAAGCACTACCGAATTTCCCCTCGTGGGACAAATAAGGGATTCTAAAAAAAAAAAAAAAAATAAAAAAAATGATGTCACAACACGGTCTGGTGCTTATACGCCACTCGTTTGTGTCTTCTTGTTTAGACTATTGTAACAATTTATTTTGGTGTCTAAACAAGAAGGATCTGTCTCGCCTGCAGTAAATACAAAACTCTGCAGCGAGAATTCTGAGCCGCTCTAGTAGAAGAACTCACATTTCTCTGATCCTTAAAACTCTTCACTGGCTGCCAGTTTCTTTCAGGATCAACTTTAAAATTCTGGTTCTTACTTTCAGAGCTATTCATGGTCAGGCCTTCCATCAGTGATCTGATCCAGACTTACACCCCAGCTCTGAAGACTGAGTCTTTTTTTTATGAGATGCAACATGAAATGTAACTCAACTACACAAGGTTTATTGATGACTCAATGTTCGTCACCATTTGATGTCGTTGTAGTATCCTTTGGTTTCAGAATTGAGGTATTATTATTATTTTTCATGATGTAGACAAGATTTAAATCAGTTTAAGCTCCTGCAATTGAGGAACACGTTTTGTATATTTTATATTAGCAATTACTTAGCAAGCAAATGTCACACACAACATAGATCAGTTGCTGTTCAATCCTGACGCTGAATTTATATAATATGAATAAACCAAACTGAATATCATTGAATCAAATATCTGGTGTATTTCTGCTTTAAAATGTGAAACATTTGCTCTCTTGATAAATTGCTCAGTACTTTTTTTTACAGCACAATCTTAAGCTCATGCTAATCGTCTTCTTTGTGTTCAGCAGAGCAGAGTGACGGTTCATTTACTTTGCGTATCCCTGGGCGACGGCGGCGCTGGTTGCAGTCGCTCCTCTCTTGCCCATGTGGCAATGAAACACCAGGTTTGGAGCTTCCAACGCTGGCTTGGTCACTCCAAACTTAGCCTTGAACTCTTCACCTGTCAGTTTAAACGCTTCCTCCACTGTGGCAACTGATGAGAAAAGTAGAAAAATATAAGTCGCAACACTCTCAGGATTATATATATATATATATATATATATATATATATTTTTTATGAACCTGGAATGTGAATAGATCCTGGAATACGTCCGTTATTAACCTCCTCCTCTGAGCGGACATCGACTAGAAGCAGATCCTTGCTTTTCCCCAGAAGATCTTTCAGGTCTTCATAGGAGACATCTTTGTTGCCTGGTGAAGGAACAACACCATGACAACAGCCTCACTTCATGGTTATAATTATTGTGTCCCGATCACCGTTTAATGCAATAAACTGTAATAATAAACAACTGCATTGTATAAACAAATAATGTCGGATCACAAATATAAACAAACTTAAGTCAAATATCACATATGTTTATCTATCCCCTAAACATAGGATTCATTCTGACCTTTTAATGTTGTAAATAAACTTATTTAGACTTTAGAGGAAAAATACAAACGTGAGAATAGAAAATTGATAAATTGTAGGAAAAATAAGGTTTATTTATTATATACCTTTTATTTAGTTCTCTTGCATGTTCATTTTGAAGTTATAACCACTTGGGTTAAAAAATATATAGTTTTTATAAAGAAAAATAGCGTTATTATCCTTATATTTGTACCTTTCAGGTTCTATTGTGAAACCATTTGGCGACAGAAACCACGTCAATAATAAGACAAGAAACCCGGAAAGAACACGTTCAGTCAAATTTGCTGAGTCATGCTAAGAAATGCACCGGTGGTTCTGTTTTTTTAAATAGAACACCGAGATTTTTTTTATATTTTTATGCGTTAAGAGTTGTTACTTTTCAAGGTTTAAAGTGTCATAAAAACACTTAAAAAAATACTAGTTGGTCTTTATGCGACTGTGCTGTAGTTGTCATCGTGATAATGAAAAAAGTCAGGAAGGTGTTTAAACTCGTCGCTTACAGAAAAAGTGGACATATTTAATATTAAAGGTAATAAAAACATGGTCTTCTCTCACCTGTACACGTCATCCTGGATGTTTGAAGAAATAACAAACGGGCGGAAGGACTTAAAATACGAGCCAACATCCCCTGTGGCGGAACACGCAGGATGAACGCGATTGGCTGAAGATGAATTTGTAAGGCGGGACTAGTGTTTGATTGACGTAACATTCGACCAATAACCTCTATTTCTTGGCAAACACGCTTCACGTCCTTCAAATTAAAATCATTTGCGACACGAGGATTGAATACTCTTCGTTTTCAACACATTTCTGAGAACATATTGAATAAGAAAACAGGTATTTAGATGATTTAAACCGATAAACAACAATTTAACTTTTCAAGTAGTTGTACTAAAGTGTTGACTCCACACATATACGGCAGAATAGAAGAATCCAGGAGAAAACAAGCAACACATTACATTCTCATGTTCTTTAAATATTTTTTATTAAAAAATGTTATTTACGAATATAGTACAAAAATATATTACCAGAAAACTACCCAGAAGTAATCTACTAGAGTTAATTTGCCAGCAAACAAACCTGTAGTTTTTACAGCAAAAAAATAAATGTAATTTCTAATCACAGCTCACTCTTCGTCTATTTATACACATTTCTTTCAACATGTAAGTTCACTAGTAATATGACATCAGTCAAGACTTCATGGTTTAAAATCTCCAGCATCTCTGTTCACTCGTAACTATTAGTTCTGGGAGTGAGACCAGAAGTCCACATTTCCATCTGGAATAGTAGGTTAATGCACAGTTAAGGTCATCTAAAGCTGTTGGGTCAGTGTACCTGGTGCCAAGGTCAAAGGGAATGTTTTCTAGGAAAGCCATTATTTATGATCCATTCCTTGTTTTTCATAAAAAATACTTTTTGTGACATGGATCTCTTTTTTTTCAACTTAAAATTCAATTGTATTCATTTAGACTATTTCTCAATTCTATCCCTCAGCCATTCCGTATACTCCTTAAAAAAGGGTTTCAGGGGCTATGGGTAGAAATTGTCCTATCCATCAAACCCCTCAGTTTCAAGTGTGCTTCAGACCTACTTTGTTTTCGAGGAATAAACTAACCCCCTGCCTTACCCCTAAACCCCGCACTAAATAATTGGGACACCCCTCTGTCGGAGTGGTAGGGCTAAGATCAAGGGGTAGGGGTAATATTGGGACCAGTAATTACATGTTTTTCTTGTAGAGTTTAGTGAAATGTTAAGACATGGGGGAGCTTGGTTTCTCCACCACTGCAGCAGGTCTGAAGTATCAGGGATGTCGTAACGCTTGCACAAGAACTTTGACGCAACACTCTGCCCGGCATCATTCACTGCCATCACGCAAACCTTGGTTCCTGATTCCAGATTCCCCACCACACCTTTTCTTGAAGCTGCCGGGAACTGAAAACTCTCGTCTTTACCGTCCACTGCGACGCTGTATCCTGTCACCACGGACGACGGAGCACACCAACGGACCTTCTGGAGGGTGACGTCATCTCTGTGGATAGAAACACCGGAAATAAAGTATGAGTGACAAAGTTATTACCAGGAATATTATTAGAATTGAACCAACAGTCACAGTAAAATGGAAAAAGTGAGTTTACATCAGAAAAAATATATTTTTTAAATCTCTATTTTCTTTTTAGTAGATTTTAAATTGTAAATACATTCTTTGTAAGAATAAAGCGCATTTAAAAAACCTTTTAATTGTATAAACAAAGCAAAATCTATGCTATTTAAAAAATGTATATAATTGGCACCATAGTCCATTTTGTTTTAAACAATTAATCCTATTTGGAAAAAAACTCAAAGCAGCATGTTTGGGTGTGTTATAATAAAAAAAAGAGAAAAATAAGTTAATCCGATTTAATAAACAACATAATAATAATATATTTATACAAATTAAATGAATATACATTTCAAAAATAAATAAACCATCCATTAGCTCATTGTTGTTTTTTTATATTTAACACAATGTATTTTGTTTAACTAACTGATTTTAATGCTATAATCCCAAGTAATGATCACATAAAGGCTTTGTTATTATGAAAAATACAAGTAAATAAGAAGTTCTTCTTGAGAAAAATCAGTTCTTAATCTTAATCGTCCACTTTGCTGTTATCTGGAATTTCTCGCCCATCAGACCAATAACTGCCTATCTTATCTTATATTATCTTTGGACTGACAGATGAGGGGAAACTCAGACGAACGTTCTGTTTACGTCGGGGAAGCGACTCTGTGTAAACTCAAAACCTTTTTCAGTTGCAGAAGTTTCTGATCTGTAAACTGTTTAAAGATAAATAAAAGCTGGAGCGTGCGGGTCGATCCACTATCAGGGGCCACATCAACACCTCCATTGTGTGGTTGGCAGGCGGCCACGGTGTAAGTGTGGGAACTCCAGTGCACATAACTTGGTAACTAACTTGAAAATTACTTCTTAAAAAAGAACACAAGTGTTCAAGTTGATAGTAGTTAAACAGCCACTGTACCTGAGTGATGGTGCCAAGAAGTTCTGCTGGTTCTCGTCCTGCTTCTTCTCCGGCTTCTCTCTTCTGAGCGTCTGCAGTCCTGGTTCCAGACTCTCCTCCCAACACCCCCACTTTCCTCCCCCAAGAGCCCCCACCCACTTTCTTTTCCAATCCCCTATACTCCTGTTTTTCCTCACCCATCCTGAGGGATCAATAAAGTTCTATCTTTCTATCTATCTATCCATTTGCTTCCCTATCTTTCTCAACAGGGCTCCCAGCTATCCCGGTTCTTTTCATGGAAGTTGTGTGTACTTGTCCCACAGATACGAGTGCTGCCATGTGTGCTGCCCAGCATTCTAAGATGCTTTACAGCTCTGGGAAGTTACAGGTTTGTGCTTGTTGTTGTTGTGTCACTACAATCTGTAGGTATTTACACAATAAAATAATTTAAAAAAGTGATGTTTAAACACTCATGCTGGACGTGTTGTTGTGCAAGACAAAGCAAATAAGAGCAGTGTGTGTTCATGTGTGCGGGGGTTGAGAATGCAAGACTGTGTATTTATGAGATTTGCATGATGGTTGCACCTGAACGAATGAACACACATCAGTCTTTCTTTCTTATTCTGTTTTTTTTTCTTTGTAGTCCAATTTTGTAAACTATAGCTCCTGTATGTGCTGTATTTCTATTTTTGTTATGACTATGTTATGACTATATATCTGACCTCCATCTTGAGTATTTGTAAAATGCTATACTTTGTTGTACTATTTAATTATTTGTATCGAACTTCAACTAGTCTAAATGAAATAAACGAATTCCATTTGAAGATGTCGTGACGTTACGAGTCATTGTCACACATCACAGAACAGAACTTTTAATTTCACTCGACGACGACACTTTCCAAAACATTCTCGGTGATTCTGTGACGGAGAAGCGTTTTTTTTTTTTTATTTTCTTTTAGGCGTCACCATGACGACCGAGGAGTGGGTGAGCCATGCTGAGGAGTCGCTACGCACAAGTGAAGATTAAAATCCGAGGCTACAAATCAACATCCACATAAATAACCGAGTGTACAAACGTGTCAATAAGACGTTGGTGCGTCGAAACACTGTAAACCTTGATCCTCTACAGACGCTCGAAGCCCACCGAGCACAGCAGGAAGACCACGTACAGCAGCAGCAGACACAGTCCCAGCCGACGGTCCAGCTTCCACCGGTTCAGGTGCACGCACAAGACCTGGGACATGGAGGTGATACAGTTTCAAGATTACCCACAATCCCACAGTCCAGCGCAAAATATCTATTTGGCTTCATATTTAAAAGAATGGTAACGTTAGTAAAATATAAACCTCACCGTCAGAGTGACTGAAGCCAACAGCAGGACCACGGAATAAACCAAACCTTTGCTGTTGATCTTCACCTGGAGTCAACAAATACAAATGTTACTACAGTTCACGATCCGAACGCAGAGAGGCGCTGCTGCTGCGTAAACTGTCAGAATACGAGTTGACGTCAATTTTCTTTTTACTGAATGGATCGTTCACTCAAAATTCAAATGTCAGTCATTTACAATAAGGACGTTACAGACGAGCAGTATTTAGATGTTTTTAAGTGTCTTTTTGGACAAAGATGAAGACGAAGACAACTGAGATCCAGTCGCTACATTAAAATGAACAAACATTTTTTGTCTATAACTCTAAAAAGAAAAAATTACTCTGAAAATAATCCAACATAAATCGACATGAGGGTGAGTAGAACATGAGTGAACTATCACTTTAATCTAGAAATATTTACTTAATTTCTTCTTCAAAATAAACAAACACAGGAATGTCTCAAATCACATACTTCTGTTAGTATACTATAAGTTAGTATGCATCAGGATAGTGTACATACTAACTAGTACGCAAATTCTCCACAGATAGTATGTCTCAAATCAAACACTGCTGCTACGCACTAACCGGAATTGAGGTGACAGCTTCTTCTTCTACTACTATTTAACGATGGTTGCAACCAGCTTTTTGAACGCTATCGCCACCTGCTGGCAGCAAGTTTTGCAAGTTTGGAAAAAGAAATAAAGAAAAATTATGAGAATCGAAATATTCGCGAGATATTTAAGCTGGTATCAGCACCGAAGACGTGTCATCCTTCTACTGCTGCGGAAAATGCACCTGTAAGTATATGCATATAAATATATATATATATATATATATGACGTAACTTCCGTTTAAAACGTCACTAAGATGGCGGCCGTTTAGGGTAGATAGTGTCTATCAAACCATACTCAGTTTTGTGGGCATTTTAGTACGCTGATTTAGTGTGCATGGCGCACTAAATTTCGCATTCTAAGAATTGAGACGCACTTATGCACTAAAAATACTAACTTTGAGTACGCAAGTATGCGATTTGTGACACAGCACTAATGTCGTGTCGGATTAAATCCCGCGAATAATCTGACCTCTGAGCCGTAGCTGACGACGATGGTCCGGAGCGCCCAGGGGAAGCCCAGACCCAGCAGGACGTCGAATATGTTACTGCCGATGGAGTTGGACACCGCCATATCACCCATGCCTGCAGGGGGCGCCGTCAGACGTTCAACAAACAGGACATGACGCTCACAGAAAAGGTGACGCACGAACCTTGTCGAGCCACGATGAGACTGGCCATGCAGTCGGGGACGCTGGTTCCCGCCGCCAGGAAAGTGATGCCCATGACGACCTCGGGGATTCCCAGCGTGTAGCTGATGATGGTCACCTGGTCGGACGGGAAGTTGTTTATGTGGCCCCTCGTGAGGTCAAAGGTCATGTGGAAATTGACTGTATTTACTCGTATTATTCATTAAGAGTCTCTGTATATCAATATAGGGTTTTAGTTTTAGGAGTTTCAAGTATTTATTGACCCTCAAATTTGGCATCTTCAACACCATCTCTACTTTCTTCTGGGTTCTAATATTTCGTTTTAATCTTCTCCATCTGCTTTAATGTTTCACTTTTGCAGATTAATCGTGGTCATTTGAAGCAGCACTAAGTAAGACTAGAGATTTGTGTTTGGCTCCCCCCAGTGTAATAACAGTGTAATTACATGTGAAACTCCAGCTCAGTTTCCACAGTCTGTCTGTGTTTTGGTTACAAAATTATATTTAAAAAAAATGTTGGGTTTATTTTGTTGTAGTTCTAGAGTTCTATAGTTTAGCTATTATGAGAATTAATGCTATCTTCGACCTGATGCCACAAAGCAGTTCAAACACACGTAGAAAGTCGTCCAGAGAAAGACATGCATTTGAGTGCATTTGATGTCATGTGTTCGTACCATCCAGACCATGAGGTAGGAGAAGAGGGCGATCCAGAGCGTGGAGGACAGGAAGGTGACGAGGTACCAGCTCTCCCAGCGCGGCGAGCTGCAGTCGGGGATGCTGCAGTGAAGCAGGAAGCTGAGCGGCCACGACAGCAGCCACTTGACGCGAGAGCACCAGCCGCCTGAGGGTCACAAGATCCTTGACGTCCGCCCGCCGACCGCCACTCAAACTAAAAAATACCTGGAAGAAGGAACGGCTTGTAGGGAGTGTCGTCCTCCTCTCCTTCCGCCTGCTCCTCGTCCTCCTCCTCCTTCGGCTGAGCTTCATCCTCCGCGCTCGTCTCTTTCTCTTCTTCGAACGTCTGACCGTCGCTGGTCCCGTTCTCCCGGCCCCACGTCCCCGCCGACGCCTCGTCCCCGGCCGGCCTCCCGTCCTCCAGTCCCAGCCGAGCCTGGATCAGCCTCTGCCTCTGTGAGGAGAGTCAAGTCGTGAGGCTTCCGTGAGGAACGAAGGGAGGATCAGAGCAGGAGAGGACGGCAACGCATGCGGCAGCAGAGCCTGAAGGAGCGGGTCTTTAAAATAACATCAAAGAAAATAAAGTAAAATAAAATAAAATGTAGGATGTTAGCAGCGTCAGTAAGAAATTGATATTTGTCTTCACGATTCTGTAATTTTCTACTCTGCTTTTTTATTTTTTTTTAATCATAGTTCTTTTAAGTGTGTTTTAGTTTTTTTTTCTTCATTTTTATTTACAAATATCATGTGAATATTGACAGCGTTAGTTCATTTTTTTAAGTTGCAATTAAAACTTCCAGCCACTGGATGGCAGCAGTTGTTACGTCCTCCGCAGCTAGAGAAACAATGAAATCCTGCGACAGATGACTGAGGACGAGAGGATACAGTCGACTCCAGCAGCTTTTGAAGCTGATGTTTGGACATATTTTGGTTTTCAAAACAAATGAAAGCAGTTACGACTTCGTCAAGAGTCATGTGGATCTGAAAATGCTGCAACACCAGAGTCAAGTACTCGACAATACTACGAATATATATCAATGTTACTACAGTATCAGAACCTTCTTTATATCTTCTTTATCTCTCTATTCCTATCCTGCCTAATCCTGGATGTTCCGCTCCAATAATGTTCCTCTGATTATGTTGGGTCAGTGAAGCAGTGATCACATCGAAGATGAAATGAACTCTGATGATCTTTTCGTTCTTGTTTTCTGCCGGAGAAGACGCATGTTCAATCAAGGCAGCAGGAATGATCAGTGGGTCAGTCAAACTCATCACTGACTCATCTGCTCAACTGGGTCAGTCACCAGTGGAGTCGCCGCTTATAGATCGACAAATATTTCAAACGGCTTTTAAAGACTTTAAACGTTATTAATGGACGTTTTAATTCTTGAATTCTTAATTTTGGCATCTTCAACACCATCTCTACTTTCTTCTGGGTTCTAATATTTCTTTTTAATCTTCTCCGTCTGCTTTAATGTTTCACTTTTGCAGAGTAATCGTGGTCATTTGAAGCAGCACTAAGTAAGACTAGAGATTTGTGTTTGGCCCCCCAGTGTTATAACAGTGTAATTACATGTGAGACTCCAGCTCAGTTGCCACAGTCTGTCTGTGTTTTGGTTACAAAATTATATTTAAAAAAATTGTTGGGTTTATTTTGTTGTACTTCTAGACCTAAAAAAACCTCTTTGTACTTTAGCTATTATGAGAATTAATGCTATCTTCGACCTGATGCCACAAAGCAGTTCAAACACACGTAGAAAGTCGTCCAGAGAAAGTCATGCATTTGAGTGCAGATGTAAAATAATAGCAACAGTTTGTCAGTGAAAAATTATGGAACAAATGTTCAAAATATTACATAGTGCTGCTTCAAGTTCTTTACTCACTAAAAAAAACATCTAAAACTACACAGCTTGAACACGGTAATCTATGATTTTGATGCACTTTAATCAATGTTTACCCTTTACCCTACAAGATGTACTTAAAAATCCCTTTTTCTGAAAAATCAACAATGCACTTTATAATCCGGTGAGACTTGTTTATTAATTCAGGTTGTACTGGCGGACCTCGATCAGATTATATGTGACACACGGCGCTCAACAATCTGTCAGTAACATTGGTGATACCAAGAAGCTGCACTGTGCTAAATGATGCTTACAATACGATGTGCAATATATTGATATTAAATATAATACAACCAAGTAACTTTAAGTTAGGACTCAAACCTCCCCTAATGCTTTACTTTACTTTAGTAGTGCACTTGTACTACTGTTTATTTTTGTAGTTGTTGTCTTAATTGTATGCTTTTTAATTATTATTCTATTATCATTATTATAAATTATTATTTGATTTGTTTTATTACATTTTTTTCAATTGAATCATAGTTTTAATGGTTATTTTATATATTGTAATTTTTAACATGTGTCTTAATATAAATTGTATGTATGTTTTCTTCAGTGAACTTCTGTGACTACTTAAATACTTATATATAACTATATTATAACTATACTATAAGAATAATGATACATCCATCAATAAACCTCTATCTATTGATAGCTTAACGACATGTTTCATGAGAAGAAACTTGTTTATAAAGTATCTGTCGCCCACCCGGGCAGCAGCCAGTAACCAGGGGGCCATGTTTGGGGGGTGCGTGCAGTGTACCTCGTTGATGATCATGCGTCCCGCCATGCGCAGGCGGGTGTAGGGGGGGAAATGCGGGGTGATGAGAAGGCGAAGGCTTGCCTCAGAGAAGGAGAGCTGGTGAGGGTGCGAGTTCATCAGCTCGTCCACCATCACTACACCCGAGTCCTGACCTGCCACCACACACGAGTCTGACCGGAGGAGGAGGAGCGTCAGACAAACGTGTCGATCAAACGTGGCCGACGACTGACGCTCACCTGGCTTCAGCGGCACCGTGTCGTTGTCGCAGTCGGCCACGGTTCCGACGGCGGTCGTGCGCCGGAGGCTGCTCAGGCATGGCTGCCCCGCCCGGCTGAAGTGTCGCTCCGCCAACCTGTTCAGGCACCTGTTGAACCTTCGAACACACACACGAGTCAAAGTCTTACAACGACTCACAACACACTCACGACACACTCACTTCATTATGATGATGTAGATTCCGTACATGGACATCAGGATGATCGTCTCCCACCTGGACAGAAAATGTCACACATGAGACTTTTACGTATAATTACATATAATCCCATTTAAAAAAAAGGAACTCGGTCTCAGTCGGGACAACAAACAAGACTTTATCAATGAAGGTAGTTTTGCATCTTTTTTGTTCAACTGATAGATGTTCGTCTTACAACATCAGTGTCTGAAGAAGAACGAAGATTGAACAAAACGTTTTCTGTCGCCACCTGCTGTTAGAGCAATGTAATTAAAGTAGTGTCGTGTAAAAGTGTAAGAAAATATCAGGATACTGTACTGATAGTTATTTATTGTCATCGTAGTTTTTTTTAATGGTTTATATTTTAATCAAGTGTGTATAAAATTAAATAATTCAATGTTTATAATTTACAATTAACATGCAAACATTCACAGCATTTGTTGAGTTTTTTTGTAATTCCCCTAGATGGCAGCATTCGTTACATCCTCTGCATCTTACGCAACAATGAAACTGATTCTGGGGATGACTGAGGACGAGAGGATACAGTGACTCCAGCAGCTTTTAAAGCTGATGTTTGGACATATTTTGGTTTGAAAACAAATGAAATCAGTTACGACTTCATTACCAGTCATGTGGTCTGTAGATTCTGTAACACCAGAGTCAAGTACTCGACAATACTACAATTATATCCTTGTTACTACAGTATCACTAAATATCGTATTGTTGTCTCTGTATCACGATACGTATCACATTGTCAGATTATTGCCAATGCATAACACTAGTGCTGTGATTACTGCATAACAGTCACTTGTCAAGTTGTGAAAAACATCAGCGTCAAAATAAGAGCAATAAATAATTTAATCGCAGGAAATATAAAGAAAAAATGTAATGTTGTTACATAGAGTTTCTTTAATGCATCAAACTCTAGTGGACAAACGTTTTTACGTTGATATAGTGACCCATGAAGACGCAAATGTTTAAGATAAGCTGAGAAACAGTTTACGCTTCTTTATATTTGCTGATGTCAGCAATTATTGCCTATTAGTGAGCAAAACGTATCGAAGTTATTAAGTTAAGTTACCAATAATCTTAATAGTTTTGTTTTTTTTAACACCCAGCGTTAGTGTTCCATGGATGAAAGTTATCTACACAGCATCATGAAATAAAATCAGGGAAATACATCTTATCATAAAATTAAAAATACACAAACTTCCAAAAGTTAAAATTCTTACCACAGGACTTTTTCATCGTATATAACCTGCAAGAAGAAGAAATAAGTTGGAACAAAAAGCAAGAAAATATATATATATATATATATATATATATATATATTTACTGGTTATATTTTATGTGCAACTCTTAGGGTACAAGAAGAATTTATAATTGATCAGAAATACTCGAGTCCCACCAGAATAAGCACAATGACGGACAGGATGTAGAAAACAGAATCCCGGAACAGAGGCCACCAGCTGAGAGAGATCGGCTGGAGAGAGAGAGAAACATGTGGATGGATCTGGAAATACATCTATTCAACAACACGTTTTAAACCTTAAAGTACAACTAATGCTCACTAGAACCACTTATTGTATCATAGTGCTTCCACAAAAGTTATATAAATGTACTGATTAGTTTAAATTTCACGTTAAAATGATGGATAAAGTGGTCTTGTGACGCGTGTACCTGTCCGGAGAAGATGCCGCACAAGCCGATGATGACCAGGACGTTGAAGACTGCAGAGCCAACGATAGTTCCAACTCCCACGTCACCCTTCGTGATGAAAACCCCTGAATCGAGAACAATAAATGAGGAATCAAACCTCAAACATGCTGTGAAACCAGACACGACAACAAAAGCTGTATTTAACTAGAGTTACAGTAGATTGGAAATTATAGTTGTTTTATTTTCAATAAAACTTGTTTAGGGTGTTTTTTAAATACAAATATTGATTAATCATGTGGGTTTTTTTTAAGTTTAAAACTAAAAGGACGATTTAAAGTGAAGCTGCAACACATATATAAATCACGATAATAAGGAAACTCATAAAGATTGTTTCACTCACAACACAAGTCAAACAAAAAGGCCTGGGGGCCCAATTTTTGTCCCATCAGCTATTTTGTGTGGCCCACAAAATATCTTATTTGAGTCTTTTAGAAAGTGAGGATGTATATGTCCACGATGAATGTGAAGAAAGATGGGAAAGCAGATTATCTTTGAGGGGAGAAGAGAAAATAACTTTAATTATTGTGAAACAAACATTTATTTCTGTCTTTTTATATGTTTTATTAAATGTTTTGTATGCATTTATTGGATTTATTTTGGTTGTATTCATGTATTTATTTGATTGCTTTTACATGTTTTTATGGATGTGTGTATGGATGCGTTATTGTTAATGGACAATGGATCAAAAAAGTATCTATCACTGGGATGCTTCAGGCTAAAATTAGCTTTCATTAGCCAGAAACGTGTACTTTATCTTACATTGTTTTCCCTTAAGTGATTAAGTTTAACAATCCCGAGGTAAGATTATTATTTAAGAAGCTCCTCCCGGCTGTTTCAGATCTGCTTCTTTGTCTGGAAGATGATCTAAGAAGCATCATTTTAGACTGGAGAGCCTAAAAAAAAGACTTAATAGTAATTGCTGCATTTATACACTTGTCTCTTCTCAGTGATTTCTCTCCACAAGTGTGTGATTGAAAAAAAAAAGCTGATTGTTGCTCCAAAGCTCTTCACTAATCTCTCGTATTTAACAATCCTCAAGACTTTCGCCGCCTCTGCCCCCGGCGTCCATTAAGCCCTCGGCGGGCGACTCGAGAATTAAGCAGCGTCTACTCGCTGGAAGTGAACCAACATCTGCTTCGAATCTGGCCGCGGCGGCAGCCGATGATGGAACAAAATCGCCGTGACAACGGTCACGAGTGCGAATAATTAAACTGACCAATCAAGGAGGTGAAGAGCTCGGGGGCGGAGCTGCCCGCCGCCATGAAAGTTGCCCCGGCAACGTCCTGGCTCAGCTGCAGGTTCTGATGAGCAAAGTCAGAGGATTGAAACAAAAATAACTTGAGATACCAAGAATATTTTATGTAAAGAATTCAATTTGTCGTCGTACTTCGGAAACTTTCTCGAGTGAGGGCACGAAGTACACGTCGCACACGATGGCCAGAGCGTGGAACATGTAGACGGCCTGAGAGACGAGCGGTTTTAATGCAAGAACCGTGCGAGGGGAAGCTGCAGCTACTCACACAGAGGACGTGAAGGAGAACAGCTCCTTGTCTCCTCTGCTCCTGCGTGAAAACGTCCTCAGGAAACTCACTGACAGCTGCGAAGAGTCGGACGACAGAAAGTCTCATCATTATCCTGGAAATCATGGGACGCTCAAAAAGAGACAAGCGCTTTTGGTTGTATTTCTCTCTTTTAAAGTGGAATTTCCTCCCATTTTCTCTGTTTTTCTTATACATCTGTGTTGTGTTTACACCATTATTATTGACTACTGCTTCTACAAAGATGGATTTCCATTCTGAAAGGAGATACAAGACAATTACAGCTCACACCAAAAATGAGCAAACATGATGTCTTAAAATGTGCACTGTGAATTAATTAATACTATCATATAATTCTTTATACAAATAATATTGCTGTACTGGTTGTAGTCATTTATTTATATTTTTTATTTATTTTTGTATTGTTATTTAATTACTATTTAAGTATTTATTTATTTAGTATAATTATTTAATTACTTTCTTTTTATTTTGTACATTTGTGCGGCACTGTTACAACAATGTAAACGTTTGACAATAAATAAATTATATTCTGTTTCTGCGAATAAAATGATAATCTGTAAAAATCTCACAAGACTGTTTTCCGGATACTTCTGATGGAACCGAGTGGATCTTCTTCACCAGTCACCCGCGAAATCTACGCGATTAAATGACGATTCGACGTAATTCTTCAGCGAACTGAAAACAAGTCCATCCAAGTGTGTTTCAACTTCAGAGCACGTTCATGAAATAGAGCAGATTAAAGCCATGAAATAATCTGACAAAGTGCTCGAAGAGTGGCAGATAAAAAGTGATAATCACGGTACTCTCCTACCATCGGTCTACTTCCTCTTAATTGTCTCGGACAAACGGTATCGGAGGAGAAGATTGGTGCCATCATCGCTCTCTTGGAGAAGCGAGATCTAAGCTAGGAGAGAAACGATGGAGCTGCTGATGAAAGGATCCTAATCAGCAGGTCGTTACAGTGCAGACGTACTGGACTCGGCCACAGATACATCTGTGGGTTGCCTAGCAACCATAGGATCGGAATCTGTTTCAAACATGTGTGGGTTGAAAGGATGAAAGCTGAAGTGATAGTTAAAGACATGAGGGAATGTTTGTGGACAGAAAGAATTGAACACAGGAAGCTCATCTGACCTGTTCTGGAGATGCTTGATCCAGTCTGGTTGTTGTTTTCTTTCTGTGGAGTCACTTCCTTTTTGGACAAGGAGAGCTGATTATCGCCTGGTCCTCCTTTGAAATGAAAATACCGTTAACATTTGACATTAAATATTACATTTTTACAGAGTTTATATTTTTTATTTCTAATCGTATTCAGTTGTTTCTTGTGGATTTCTTTGGAATTGTATATTGATTATTTAATTTCTTCTTACTTATAAACATCAATATGATGCATTGATCAAGGAAACACATAAACAAACAACAATATTAATAATGGTGGTTCTTCTCTGGATGATTGCAGCTTGTTACCAGAAGGAAGAGTTTGTGTGCAAATCATGAGACGAATTAAAAACCTAAACAAAAGTAAAATCACTCTTTCTTTTTATTAAACATGTTTTCACTTCAGAACATCATTATTAGTGTTAAACCAATGAAGTCACATGTGCAAACCTCCACTACCTGCAGTAAAGACATTTAAATTAAAAAAGATCAACTATACAAGTTCCATTCAAGTCACGGTACATTGTTTAAAAAAGCAGAGATAAGAAATGTAAACAAATAATCAGAGAGATTTAAGGATTTATTTTTAAGACAAATGTTTGTTTGTAGAAAAAAAAACAATCATCTCTTGTGTTCATTATGAGTTCAACTTTGAGGATATATATATATTTTTGTATTTTTACTCTAACCGCAGAAATAATTTACTCCACAATCGAACTATAAATTTGGTCACTGACTCTTGATCCGACAAATTCCTTCGGTTTTGGTCAATGGAAAAAAAAACGGGGCAGAAAACATGCAGGACTTGGAAAGGAAATGTAACCTTTTTGTATGTTACACTAAATTCTAATGCCATAATGACTATAAAAGGAATATCAATAAAACTATCATTGTCCTGTGACATTTAGCACTCGCTGAATCATTCAGCATGCAAGTGTGAAGCAAGACAAGCGGCACCTTAAAGTACAACAAGATCTTATTCACCTTTGAAATCCGCAGCAGAGGAGATTTTTTTTTCAACAATTGTGTTTCTGTGTTCACATATGGCTGCTAGCTGTCACTTAGTGTCAAACTCATAGGCTAAACCCCCCCAACATCTCAAAACATTTTTATTTGTTCAGGCTTGTCCTTGATTTTCTGGAACTCCTGTGTTGTTCTCAGTATTATCTTGATCTTTAAAGTATATATTTTAGTGAGTATTGTTTTGGTTGTTTTAAGCGCTTTGTGAACCTGGTCTGGAAAAGCGCTATATAAATACAAATTACTTACTAACTTACTTACTATAAAGATGCCAGTGCTCAAGATAAGATAAGGACAGCAGGTTATCCATGTCAACAAATATACAGGGACGTACGATGAAAAAAAGAAATGTGATGTTAAAGTAAAGGAATTCGCTAGATATGTTTGATAAAGCAGGACAAACATGAAGTTATATGACAATAAAAGACAAAATCACATTCTGGCTCATATGTCCTAGTAAAATATAATACTTTTCTTTTTGGCCTGAAAAGAAAAGAGTTTAGGGATTATGGCCCCCCGAGAGACTGAGGGGCTATAAGTAAGTAAGTAAGTAAGTCATTTTTATTTGTATAGCGCTTTTCCAGACCAGGGTCACAAAGCGCTTAAACAATCAAAACAATATTCAATAAAGTATATACTTTAAAGATCAAGATGAAACTGATAGCACAACAGGAGTTACAGAAAATCAAGGAAAAGCCTGAACAAATAGAAACGTCTTAAGATGTTTCTTAAAGGATTCATATAATCCCCTAAATAATTTCCCGAACGAGACCTCCTGAGGGATCAATGAAGTTCTACCTAACCTCACCTAAGGTTGACACCCCTGCACTGGGACCCGAGGTGGATCATTTTACCGAGACTCAAAGTAGAGCTGCAGCATTTTCTAATTTAAGTTTAAAAAATATTATCTGGTTTTCATTTATATGGATGAATTTCTGTTAAAAAAAAAAAGGGGGAAGTGAATGAATCCCTTGTGAGACACTTGATGATTTAAAGAAGTCATTAAATGAAAGATCATTTTAAGGGAGAATCATCAGAAAACAAGGAGAAAAACATGTACATGAAATATAGTTAACGGGACATGACGTACACAAAAAAGGAATAATTGTTGCGTAATAACAGTGTGTTGGGTTGTGATCACCTGTAACGTGTGTGAGGTGGAAGAAACACACAACTGCCACCAGACCGACCCCGCAGAACAACCGCGGGAGCAGCAGCGTCTGCCTCGGTCTCCTCGGCGCCTTCATGCCGCCAGCAGCGTCTCCTCGCCGGGTCTCCTCTCAGAACATGTCACCGCTTGTGTCGATGCTTTTTATCCCCGGCGTGTGTCGCTCAGATCCCGGCCTGGCTGTCGTCGTCGTGTTGACATATAATAGATCCATCCGCGATCATGGAGGCGGACGAGAGGTGGATCGGGCCACGATGGTCTCCATCAGCATCTGCGGGAAAAAAGAACCAAGAACCGGAACTGGAAAGTAGGACGGATGATTCCAGTCGCTGCTGTGTTTATTTAAAAAAAAAACCAGAAAAAAAAACCTTCAACATTCGGTGTCGAAAGTACTTGAGATGTGGAGCTGGAGACGATCACGACCACCAGGGTGTGAGTCCAGGGCTGGGAGGGGCGACCAGGACTGACAGATCCAGAGACATGTCAAAGTTGAAGAGGTTTTTTTTCCCATCCTTTTCAAGGGAAGCATCAGGTTTGAATCCCTTTAAACTGAAACACACATCAATGAATAAACAGAAGAAATATAAAATCAATTTCACCCACCTTTTACTACTGATCTGAAGTTTTCCACAAGCATGTTAAAAACACAAGGATATTTAAAAGAAATATATTGTAAAATCAATTTACAAAACCATGTACATGCAGGAAATCAAACAGAAATTCATATTCCTGTTAAAAAAAACTTGGATTTACACACCTTGTGTTTTTAATCTTCATATTAATAATCGTATGGATGGCAGAAAACTTACGCAAAAACCTTCTGCCCTAAGAAAATGACTCTGACAATAACAATTAATATAAAAATAATTATAATCAACTATAAAACTAAAATAATAATAAAAGACGGATTGATAAAATAAATATTAAAAAATATTGCAACACATTTAAAGAAGTTTAACTAAAGTGCAACTTGGAATTCAATAATAATCAGATTTATTTTGGGTCAAACTATTTTAAGCTGATATGCAATAAAAAAAAGACAATTAGTTTCTCAATTTAACTTAACAAGTTATATTATTATATGGCGAAACACCCAAGGATAATACATTCATATATTCAGGTTTATTACAACCTGTTATTCATGCTTTTTCTTAAATTTGTATATTTTTAAACGGAACAACCAATTATTAACTGCTAATTAAGTCTGATAAATATTCCAAAAATAAAACTATGTCATGAGGTGAGGTCTTTAAATGGGGGGTAAGACGTGATGGTAAAGAGCACAGTAGGGATGCAGCAGCATCTGCGTTCTGTTCCAAAGGGTCTTCATTGAACTCGACATTCCGGGGCCAAGAAGTAAAATCAAAATGCCCGAAACCACCAGGAAGAAAGTCCACCACACATGTAGTCCTTCTTTCTTGGCAACCGGTGGTTTGCACCTTTGAAAAAAAAACAAATCATCAAGAGGAGCGTAAAATGTATCTTTAAATATAAAACAAACCTCTCGGTAGATTCCGGGACAGGTTCGGGATGAAATTCCAAGATGGGTTCAGTTTGCAGCTGTTCACGGTCATAAATTCAAAATTAATTCAATATATATTATTATTTTACACTCAAAAAAGTGAAACCTCTTCTTGATTTCCTGGAGTTGTAGAAAGGAGGAGCTTGATTTCCTCAGCAAACGACAGAGGAGAGGATTTCGGACCCTCGGACTCGCTCATGATGTCGCTAAAATGAGCGCTGTAGAACAACGTAACAACGATACATGAGTCATCGCCATCTGATGAAGTACTGTCTCACTGACAGGGAAATCTCTTCTTGTTTCTCCTCCAGTTGAAGTCTCAGCTGCTGGTTTTTCTCTCTCAGATCCTTCAACGTGTCAGAGAATATGGTTTTAATCACCGTTACATTTTCAGAGCTACTTTCTTTTCACCTCTATGATGTTGAAACACTCTGTCACCGTCACCTCTGCTTCCATCAAGTGTGACTTGGTCTAGAATCGTGAAAAGGAAAAATGTTGTAATAAACAACCGTTTGAAGCGTTTCTTTAAAAAAAATTAAATACTTGTTCTATTAGTTCATCTCTGTGTTGCACCTCCGCTTGACTCTCGACTCTCCCGAGCTGAACCGGAAACAAAGGGATGATATTTACACAAAGACATCTCATGAGACGAAACACCGAGGTGGAATAAACTCACCTCTACAGTGTTAAACGCTACAGTCAACTGGTTCAACGTGATCTTGTTCTGCGACTCCTGCTCCTGCAGAGTTCGAACCTGAATGGAAGCAAAGCCGACAAACTCTTTTCTTCATCTCCCTCCATCTTGCTCATCCTTCTGAGTCACACCTTTTGATTTAGCACATCCATCTTTAAACTTCTCTCCATTTGTAACCCTTGATATTAAAACCTCAGCATCTTCACCACCTGCAAGAACTGGCCAAAAACTGTTTCCCCTTAACTGAGGAAAATCTCTAAACTTAAGAAAAATATGTCACAACACGATCTGGAGTTTATAATCCATGCGTTTGTGTCTTCTCGTTTAGTTTATTGTAACAATTTAATTTTGTGTCTAAACAAGAAGGATCTGTCTCGCCTGCAGTAAATACAAAACTCTGCAGCGAGAATTCTGAGCCGCTCTAGTAGAAGAACTCACATTTCCCCGATCCTTAAAACTTTCACCAGTTTCTTTCAGGATCAGTTTTAAAATTCTGGTTCTTACTTTCAGATCTATTCATGTTCAGACCTTCCATCAGTGATCTGATCCAGACTTACACCCCAGCTCGGGCTCTGAGGTCTGTGGATCAGAATCTACTGATGGTTCCTTAAGACGCTTCTGGACCAGAGGAGAGAAATCCTTCCAGTGCTTTTCCCTGATTTTCTGCGACTCCTGCATTCGTCTCTATGTTGTCTTGGCCTTTTTTTAAAAGTATATATTTTAACCGTGTATTGTTTTGGTTATTAAGCGTTTTGTGACCCCAGTCTGAGAGAGGCACTTACAAATAATGAATACTTACTTACCTCTGTTCATTTTCTGATCTTAAATACGTCTCACCTCTTCAGCTAGCTTCTCGTTTTCCTCTTTCATCTCATTAAAATCCTTCTTCTACGAAAAAAAAGAAAGAAATATTGATAGTAGGAGGGAAATGCTACGTTAGTTCTAAATTGTTTCAAAATAACAAACACTTTAGAGTATGTGTCTATATTTTGTAACTAAGCTTTTTAAACAGAACTCCTTTGTTATCTTACATTTTGTTATAACACTCACAGGTTTCAGTCTCAATTCAAACTCACCAGTTTCTGTATTCTTTCTTTGTGCCGTCTATTTACGTCAGTGTCATCCATCGCTGGTGACCTGCAGGCTTCAGCGTCATCCTGCTGCGCATCTCTGATCATCTGCTCCAAGCTATCAGTCGACAAAAATCATCACCGGTCTCATCACATCCATGCATGATGACAGTCAAGAGATATTTAAAGAAAATATGAGGAATAATTATTCATTTGTTATAATTAAGCAAAACATTTAGAGTTAAATATTATATTTATAATAATAAAAATGTTACGTTTTCACTTGTTTCCTGAGGCTGAGGTTCTCCGAGCGCAACACGTTCATCTCCTCGTCCGCCGAATCCAGCCAGAGTCTCATCTGGTCGTTGGAGTCCCTGAGGTGACTGTGGCTGAAGTCCAGCTCTGCGATCCTTTCCAGCATCTCTTTGGGACTTCTATGTTCAAGCAGACATGCAGGTGAACAATGTTTGCCACACATGTGATTAAACATCCCGATTTTGCGGTTGTTTTTTTTGACATACATGTGTTGTAGGGACGCCTCCATCTTTGTGGTTTACTTCACACTGGAACCGCTGCAGACATAAATAGTATAATGGTTTTTTAAATACATTTCAGAATTAGAAACTTGTATTGCCATTGTTGTCAACACAACATAGGGATTAGTTTGTGGTAAAGTTGATTTATTTGTTTCTTTATATTGACCTAAAAACAAATAACAACATCAAAAGTTGATTATAATTTTGTCAGGAAAGAACTTCAGGCTTTTTTGTAAACATTCAGTATTGTTATTTAAAAATATATATATATATATAATCAGAGTACATAAGCTACCAATTGAATCTGCGTCAGTCAACCGCATATACACCAATAAAGCTGTATTAAAACGAACCAAACGTTTAAATAATAAAGTGCAGAGATAAAAACAACTTTTTAATTCTAAAACTAACGTTTGTTTGGTTAGCAACCTGCTGCCCAACTGCAAGTTAGCAACCTAGCAGCTAGCTAGCATGGCTAACGGCTCAAAATTGTCACCAATTAACGATTTAAACTAAATAATTTTAACTTGAATATAATTTTCAGGTTACAAATACAAGGAGTAAACATTTATAAGAATCCAAAACAAACTCAATACGCAGATATTTCACTAGGCATAGGAAACACTACATACAGATGCTAAGCTAATCGCTACTACTAGCAAATATATGACATACTTATGGAAACCACCTCTTACATGAAGTGTTTAAACTGTGCATTTAAAATATATCAAGAAAGTATAATAATGGTGCTCATACTTACTGCATTATTTGTCACAAAGACATTTTGATCCGGTTTCGCTGTCAGGTTCAGTTGCATTTGTAGCCTCAATAAAATACATGTTGATCAATGAAATAGATTAAAGACACATGGAACTTCATTAAAGCAAAGACAGAATTGTTAAGATTTTTTTTTTTTTTTTAATAAGTGAAGATGTTTTTATCATCATCATCATCAAACTTAAAATATTTCAAACAGAAAATATTATACTAACACAATTACAAATGAGATAAAACACAAGTAACTAGACTTTTTTGAAAACACTTTATTTTTCACCAAAAAGTTTTTTTTTTTACATTTTCCCTGTGCAATATTAAAAGATTGCAAATTACATAAGTAAGGCAAAAAAAATAATTTCAGAGCACACAGAGAAATCAAGGGGGCATCCAACAAAAAGTGCTTTTAAATCGGGCAAATGAAAGAAAACCATGGACATAACATCAAGACTTGATGTTAGCTAAGAGCGTATTTAATGGTAAACTATGTATACGTCAGAAGTTGAAAATTGTGATCAAGGGATATAAACCTTTTTCATGATAAGGTACTTTACACAAATCAAGCAAAACATTGAATTAAAAGTGTAACATGACACCTTTTATAATTCTCCGACTTGACTTGTTTATAAGCAACAATAAAGCATTTGAGATTCTTGTCGTATTGTTTAAATCAATCACAGTGTAATGACGTGAATGCTGGCCATAAGAACATTCTTTTTGACTTTAAATAAACATTTCAGTGCAAGTGTTCCCAAAAGGAACACTATTCTGGTGAGCAAACAATAACCAACCTTGGCAATTGCACGCAGTAAAAACACACTTTTTTTCCTTTGTAGATACCTCGCATCAGCCTTAAAACCACACCCAGTGTCCCTGTTTTAATTGATAAAGTATTTCATGACAATTAATCACCGAAGTCACAGAGACTACCTACTGCGAGGGATCCAGAGATCCTGTTACCGTGAAGTTGATGCCGTCCCCGGGGTAAGGTGATGGTATGAGAGGACAGAGCCAACAGATGTACCAACGCAGTCCTAAGGTGTGCTTCAAGTTACCCAGGACCCCGAGGTTGTAGGGTCTACGGGTGGAGTACCACTCCCTGGTGGTCTGCCCTCGGAACAGCAGGAAGAGGTGGAAGAAAAAGAAGGCGGAGACGAGAAGGAACCCGACGACGCAAGTGTCGGCGATGAAGGCAAATGTGAAGGCGCGAGCCGAGACTTGACCTAGGACACAGCAAGGACAATATCACTGGTTAGAGGAGGATCGCTTTAGAAAGTCGGTAAGTGGTCTCTAAAGGTAAGAAAAGTAGAAAACCGATATATCACAAGCTTTTTTTGTTGCTGTTGATATTATCGATATTCAGTTAGATAGATAGATAGATAGAAAGATGAAACTTTATTATTATTTTCTTTACAAAAATGGCTTTGCTTTCAAATCATATTTGACCATAATTATTTTACAGTCTATATTTCAATAAAGTGTGAGTAAATTAAAATAATTTAAATTTAACCTCTTGGCGTTGACTGAGGACGAGAGGATACAGTGACTCCAGCAGCTTTTAAAGCTGATGTTTGGATATATTTTGGTTTGAAAACAAAGGAAAGCAGTTACAACTGAGGACAAGAGGATACAGTGACTCCAGCAGCTTTTAAAGCTGATGTTTGGATATATTTTGGTTTGAAAACAAATGAAAGCAATTACAACTGAGGACGAGAGGATACAGTGACTCCAGCAGCTTTTAAAGCTGATGTTTGGATATATTTTGGTTTGAAAACAAATGAAAGCAGTTACAACTGAGGACGAGAGGATACAGTGACTCCAGCAGCTTTTAAAGCTGATGTTTGGATATATTTTGGTTTGAAAACAAAGGAAAGCAGTTACAACTGAGGACAAGAGGATACAGTGACTCCAGCAGCTTTTAAAGCTGATGTTTGGATATATTTTGGTTTGAAAACAAATGAAAGCAGTTACAACTGAGGACGAGAGGATACAGTGACTCCAGCAGCTTTTAAAGCTGATGTTTGGAAATATTTTGGTTTGAAAACAAATGAAAGCGGTTACGACTTCGTCAAGAGTCATGTGGTCTGTAAATACTACAACACCAGAGTCAAGTACTCGACAATACTACACATATATCCTTGTTACTACAGTATCGCAATTTATCACATTGTTTCCACTGTATCCTAATACAAAGCATATGGCCAGATTCTTGCCAATACAAATCCCTAGACTTACTTTTTATATTAAATAATTATTATAATTGTTTAACACCAGAGTCAAATACTCGTAAACACTACAATATTTACTTGTTCTTATAGTATAAGTAAGTAAGTAAGTAAGTAATTTTTATTTATATAGCGCTTTTCTAGACCAGGGTCACAAAGCGCTTAAATTATCAAAACAATATTCAATCAAGTATTTAAAGGGCAAGATAAAACTGATAACACAAAATCAAAATCAAGAAAATAAAAAAAAAAGCCTGAACAAATAAAAATGTCTTAAGATGTTTCTTAAAGGACTCAGTCGACTCCATCAAGAGCAAAGAGATCACAGTTTATCGGACCATAAACCCTGTATAATGATGTACTGCCTCATCATATTGTTGCCCATAAACACTACACAAAAAAAGACATTTTGTCAATAAACTTTGTTTAAAAATGGCTAAAAACGTACCCGAAACTAACATGATCCAAGGGAGGAGCAACAGAAGCACGCTGTGCACCGTCAAGCCTTCACTCAGAATGACTATAAAGACCTCCGCGTTCATCAAGGTGGCGTAGAGGAGCCCGGACCACATGAACAGCAGGCAGCTCAGGAAGTAGCGATAGTTACGGAAGCCCACGCACTGTCCGAAAAACACACAGTGGTGGTCTCGCCGTAGAACGCACACTTTGCAGTCGTAGCAGTGCGAGCAGCGAGGAGGCGTGTGGGTCTCGCATGTGTAACAGTACCTGTGAGAGAGCCAGAAATGACAAGAACTTTCTTTGGATCGTATATTTGAGTGACATGTGGTTTTTTTATACAGTAAAATGATCCAACTATTCATTTTCTTACCTCCAGCCCTGACCCATGCCCTCTCCCCCGAGAAACACCCCTTTAATGCTGGGACTGGTTCTGACGAAAAGCAAGGCGTTCCAGCAGATGTTGGCCAGCATGAAGTACTGGGAGAGCAGGTGCCCGGTCTTCCACCTGCTGGACCACTCCGCCTTCCTCTGGTCCAGGTCAAGGGGGGCTTCCACCAGCACCAGATAACTCACCTCCCCGGTGATAGAGAAGACCAGGAAGGTGTTGAGGATGACGGGCAGGTGGACACAGAAGCCCTCCACCTTACAGAAGATGTCTCTGGCATAACTCGTCATCTTCCTTAAGACTGGTAAACAAAAACTACTCGTTCTTCAGTAGAAACCACCGGATGTCAGAGTTATAAGGCGATCAAATTCATTGTTACTACGTTTGTTATATTTAATCGACAAGCAAATAAAATGACAGAGGAGATAAAAATTCTATGTATTTACAAAAACCTGTCGAACCTGCCTTTCTTTCATTCTGTGGGAAACCAGAAGCAAAACAGAAGGACGTCACATCCGGTTACAATCGCGTGCCCCGGAAGTGAGTAAAATATTTCTCTGGATAAACGTTTTTTTTATTAACATTTAATATATTATTGAGTTTAAATTAAAAATATTCCTAGTTATAAAAAAAATATGTATATATACGTTTGGGAACATTTAGTTGATTTTATATACGTGTATCGTTTTCATTTAAAAATAAATAGTTTCGATTATTCTCTGAAAGAATGTATAAATAACATTTTTGTAATTCAATAATAAAACGCTCCATCTTCCATCTTTAATTTAAAAATGATTGACGCTAAAGTATTTAAATGTGGCGAACTCTTCCGTATAGTATACGGTCTGTGTATGTAGTATTACGTCATAATAAAAATATTTCTGATATTATATTTAAGATTTTGTTATTATTACTATCGCTATTTTTGTCTGAATCTACTACAGGAGGCAAATTGTTGTTTTACATTTATTTATTTCGGAGGTATTAATTCAGCCGATCCTTTTTTTAAATTGATTTCAATATAAAAACTGTTTGTGTCGTAGACAACCAGTTGACACATCACAGATTTAGATATATTGATAAAACTTTATTGATCCCTCTGGAGGTCCGCTTCGGGAAATTGTTTTTCTAGTCAGCACACAGCAACACGGATTCATAAAAAACAAGAACAAGAAAAAGTTTGTATAAAAAGAAAGTACAAAATGACACAATCTAAGACTAAAGATAAAGAACTTAGGTCAAAGACAACGGATACAAAGAATAACAGAATAGAATCATCTTTTCACTCCACTCCTGCGCCCAAATTATACAGTCTAATAGCATGTGAAAGTCTGTCCTGTCCCCCTAAACTCACTGGTAATACTGGTTAATCTGAGTCTATACTGACAGACCAAGGGCTGCTGAATTGGGGGCATTCAAGTGACACAAGAGAACCATCAAATAGGTAATATTTATAAATATATATATATTTTTTAATTAATATGGATTATAATCTACTGTCGTAACTCAACCGGTCACTGCAAGATGTACTAGTCTCTTTATTTATTTATTCATTGTATGTTATGCTGACTGTTCTTTTAATCTCCAGTGAGCGAGTTTTTCAGAAGCTCAGAGACAGAGAGAAGTCGTGTCAACATCAGAAGCGACAACTGCTGCAGCAGTTTGATGGAGGAGAACTATCCTCGCTGGCAGCAGGAACTCCAAGTGAAAACAGAAACTGCTCAAAGAAAGGTTTGACAACATGCGTGACCGAGAATGAAATGATTCATAACATCATTTTAGTAACCTGAGTTATTTGTTTTTTCTTAAATTTTAAGACGATTTCAAAATCTTTTTTCATGTTTTATATCACATTGAACTGATCTATCTTTGTATCTTTGTATCCTTTGTCTTTGTTATTTTTCTTTATCTTTTGACTTAGATTGTGTCATCTTGAATGAATTTATCGTCTGTGTTGCTCTGTGTTAACTGGAAAAGCAATTTCACGAAGGAGAATCTCCAGAGGGATCAATAATCTATCTATCTAACTTTATTGATATTTGAGATTTATAAATGCTTCAACAACTTCGTACCTTTCTTGGCAGATGACGGAGGACTGTTTGAAAATGTGTCCGAGGAATACTGAGGAACAAGTCAAGCAAAAACATGCATCAAAAGGTTTGTTTCATTCTTTCACTTCTTGCTTCTATAACCAGGTATTAAATTACCAGGTGAAATTACACCAAATCCATTGTATTTTAGTTTATTTGTATTGTCCTTTACTTTTCATTTTGTGTGGGTTCGTTTTACATATGTTGATTGTATCGCTTAACTTTAAAAGATGCTCATCCATTACCACACCAGTCTGATTGCTTGGCCGCCCTTGGAAGTAACTGCTTTTTCAGTACCATGGACCTTACCTCAGGGTTTTACAATATGCATGAAGAAGACAAAAAAATTCACAGCTTTCACAACCACGCTTGGGCTGTATGAATATCATCGCACGCCTCAAGGCCTCTGTAACAGCCCAGCTTCCTCCATGAGGAGGATGATTGGAATTTTTGGGGATATTAATTTTACAAAGATCTTGTGCTATCTTTGCTTCTTCAGAAGATGAGGCTTTGGCCGGGTTAGAAATGGTGTTCCAAAGACTGAGGGAGAATGACTTGAAACTTGCACCAAATAAGTGTCACTTCCTGCAAAGACAAGTTGGTTTTTTTGGACATGTGGTTAACTGTTAAAGAATTTATGTTACTTATAGTTTTATCACAATAAACATGTAGTCATGCTTGCTGCGGCTCACAATGAGCTGGAAGGAATGTGCCCGGTTAGAGTTTTGTTTCTGGAGAAATTACAGTTTGTGCGTTAAAATGCAGTGACCTCACCAAGATAAGGGAGCTGAACTCAGCATGCAGGCTATGACGCTGCGCTCACTCACTCATACAGAAAACCCGGTCTTTGCTGGCTGCGTCCAGCAACAAATGAACAAACTGTTTGTATTCAAGTGTGTCATCCTCTGAGCTATGGAATAAAAAGCACAGCAAGGAGAGAGGAACTTCAGTGGTTTGGGATGAGCTGTGAGAAGAGCCTCTCCACTCCATGCTGGTGTTAAAAACTGGATTCTGACTCTGTTTGTTATTCTAACACTTGTCAATCCCTGATATTAACGCTGAGGGTGTTTCAGTCGAACCCCGGAAAAGGTGGAGGTCATCACGAAGATGAAGGTTGGAGATTTGATGGAGGATGATGGATGTACACCCTCGGTTTAGAGGCTGAAGTCATTTTTGGGAATGGTATTCTATTACCAACATTTCATACCAAACCGTTCTTACGTCGCGAAAACCATTGTTTACAGCTGAGCATAAGACACAAGGAAAGTTAGTTAAAGACCGTGAACTACAGAGTACATTTCAAAAGCTGACTACTTTGATGATCTACTGAATCCTTCATGAAACATCTTAAGACATTTTTATTTGTTCAGGCTTTTCCTTGATTTTCTGGAACTCCTGTGTTGTTCTCAGTGTTATCTTGACCTTTAAAGTATATATTTTAGTGAGTATTGTGTTGATTGTTTGAGCGCTTTGTGACCCTGGTCTTGGAAAAGCGCTATATAAATAAATATTACTTACTTACTTACTGCAGATTGGTCCATTGAGTGTGTAAAAGCGTTTGAAAAGCTGAAAGTCATGTTGTTGGGAGTGTATTGTTCTTGTCCATCCAGACTTCGACGAGCCTTTCATCTTGTCATCGCTTGATGTCTTAGGTGCTGTTCTCTCTCAAGTGCCGAAAGGGGGAATCCAGAGCCAGACCTGAAGCGTTCGCTAGTAAAACACTGAGTCGGTCCCAAAGAAAGTATCCAACTCATAGGTTGGAGTTTATGGTTTTGAAGTGACGTGTTTGTGAGAAGTTCAGCCACTGACTGAAAGGCAGAAGTTTCACAGTATGGACTGATAATAATCCAATTACCTTCCTTGTAACAAAGCCTAAAATAGACGCATGCGAGGTTTAATTACTGCTTTGAGTTGAAACATTTTCCTGGTAAGGTCAACGTGGTTGCAGACGCACTGAGCCGTGATCCATTCGCAAAAACCTTCGGGAAGAGACTTTTTAAGTGAACCATATTTCTGTTCTGGTACAAGAGGCTAATGGAGTCACAGAGGATTCTGTCCAAGACGTGTTCAGAGTCAGTTGTCAGATTAAAATTGAGAACCTACAGAAATGTTCTCTTATTATTATAATTATTTCTCTTCATTTCTCTTTGTTCTTGATCTTATTTTTATTTTTATGAATAATTGCTGTATTGCTGTGGCTAATTGGAAAAAAAACTATTTCCCTAAGAAGACCTCCTGAGGGCTCAATAAAGTTCTACCTAACTTAACCTAACCTAAATATGGACCATCATCCCTTCATGCCGCCGAGGTCAGGTTTGTTCTGATCGGGAAGTAACCGCGGAATCTAGAGCACTTTGTTTAACTCATGCAAGTTCAACAACTATCAGGTGGTCACGAGTAGCTACCAGCTCTCTCAGTTCAGGAATTACAGTCAGGCCAGCAGGAGGACTCTTGCATTGTGGGAGTTGTTACCCTTTCGTTATTGCTGAAAAATGTACATCTAGGAATGGAGAGATCTGTCTGTGATTCTACGTCTTCTGAAGTTATTCAAACAGTGGGAAAGACTCAGTGTCAGAGATGCCATTTTATACAGATTGACAAGAGATCCTTTCGGTGTGTTTGAAGGGCCACATAAACAACTTCCTGCCTGACCAGGTGACCATCGTCAGCGACACACTGGGAAACCCAGAGGTCGTCATGAGCATCACTTTCAGGTCAGATAGTTCACTTTAAATGTAAAGTTCACTCACCCTCATGTCGAATTATTTTCAGAGTAATGTGTTCTTTTTATAGTTAGTTATAGACAAAATGTTTGTTCATTTTAATGTAGTGACTGGAGCTCAGGTGTCTTCGTCCTCATCTTCGTCCAAAAAGACACTTAAAAACATCTAAATACCGCTCGTATGTAACGTCCATATTGTAAATGACTGACGTTTGAATTTTGAGTGAACGATTCATTTGGCAAAATTGACGTCAACTCGTATTCTGACAGTTTACGCAGCAGCAGCGCCTCTCTGCGTTCAGATCGCGAACTGCAGTAACATTTGTATTTATTGACTCCAGGGGAAGATCAACAGCAAAGGTTTGGTTTATTCCTTGATCCTGCTGTTGGTTATTTATGTGGATATTGATTTGTAGCCTCAAATTTTAATCTTCACTTGTGCAGCTCCTTCACTCCTCAGCATGGCTCACCCCTCCTCGGTCGCCATGGTGACGCCTTAAAGAAAACCACCAAGAAATTAAAAGTTGTGTTCTGTGACGTGTGCGTGAACACAATGACTCGTAATGTTTACGACATCTTTAAATGGAACTCGTTTATTTCATTCAGACTAGTTGAAGTTCGATACAAAAAATGTAAAAAAATTAAAATAGTACAACAAAGTACATCATTTTACAAATACTCATGATGGAGGTCAGATATATAGTCATAACATAGTCATAACAAAAATAGAAATACAGCACATACAGGAGCTATAGTTTACAAAATTGGACTACAAAGAAAAAAAAAAAAAAAAAAACTCCCAAAACCAGAATAAGAAAGAAAGACTGATGTGTGTTCATTCGTTCAGGTGCAACCATCATGCAAATCTGCCAGCAACAGCTCTTCAAACCATGACGCCCCCTTGAGGTCACAGTGAGATGTACACCAAATGAATACGAGGCAAAAAAAATAAATCAAAACTAGTTTACTTTGAATTTAAGACGAATTCTTAAGACACGTTATTTATAGTGTTTTTTCAGTTTCACACTAAGCATGTGGTGAAAAGACGTTTGGAAAAAAAACTACAAGAAAAGATGTTTTGAAAACCAGGTTTTCAGGATCTTAACTCAGCTGGTCTGTAAAAATAGATAATTTGGCAGCACAGACCGTCCACTGTGATGCTAATCTGCTCCGTTTGAGGGGTTTCCGTGGAGACTGCGGTCGCTATGGTTACGTCAGGCTCTGTGTTACTTAACATCCGAGTGTAACAGTCGAGGAGAGAGAGAGAGAGAGAGAGAGGGAGAGCTTGTGTGCAAAAGATATCAGTGGTGATGCTGGATCCTCCGACTGATCCGGGGTCTGCTTTTTTTTGAAGCCGATCTGGGATCAGCACCGGAGGCCGTCGGGTCGAACACGAGTTGTGTGGTTTCGCTCCGGAGGGGGGGGTCCTGTGGCGAGAGGGGGCCCGAGGAGCGAGGTCACTCGGGGCCGCCCTGGTTCTGCTGGTATATGGAGGCTTTGTCCTTGAGCAAGACCAGGCACAGGTGGCAGCTCCAGCTCCCTGTAGACACAACACAGGGTTTAAAAACCGTTGTCATGTTTTGATCACTTATTTCAGAGAAAACGGCTTCATGTTTCACGAGAAACGTGCATCAAGTACAACTATAGGAATTGATTTTGCCCCCAAAAAACAAACTTATTTGAAAAAGTTTTAGACCTGATACGGTCATTTTTCTTTTATAAATCATATAGTATCGATATGTGGCAGCACTGATTTTATTTTTCTTTCAAATAATATTTATTTGTACAATAGTTCAATAGAACTTCATTGGTTTACATCTCAATCACGTGTGTTTTAATTAAAATAATTATATTACTTTTTACAATTAACAAGCAAATCTTCAGAGCCCTTTAGTGGTGCAATTTAACATCCAGCCGCTAGAGGGCAACGGTAACTACGTCCTCTGCAGCTTAAGGGACAATCGTGTGAGATCGGTGTAACTGAGGACAAGAGGATACAGTCGACTCCAGCAGCTTTTAAACGACTTTGTTAAGAGTCATGTGGTCTGTAAATTCTACAACACCAGAGTCAAGTACTCGATAATACTACAAATATATACTTTTTCCAACAGTATCGCAATTTATATTAGTGTGTCTTTTGTATCGTCTTGCCAATACACAGCCCAAAAAGTACTTTTTTTAATTCTTCAAGCAACATTCCAGTTCCAAAAGTCCAGTTCAGGCCTGGTGTGTTAAATAACTCAAGGGGCAAAATTCACCAAATAAAATGTGTATTTACCAAACACTTTTTCAGATTTTCATATTGTCTTTTCATTCTGTGAAATTATCTTAAGTATCTCTGTGTTTGTTCTTCCTCACCAAACAAATTCCAACTTATATTGTTGACATCAACAATCTCTGTCCCTTATCTTATATTAAACACTGACATCTGAGGATCAACACAAATACTTGATTTTGATCCAAAGATCCCTGTAAAACCTAAACAAACACGTCTTTGGTCGACATGAACTCTGGTGTTCAGACTCACCCTCGGGTGGTTCGGTCATGGGCGGCGACAGACAGTACATGTGGTATCCTCGGTCGCAGTCGTCACAAAACAGCAGCTGGTCCTGAGAAACACAGGCGGGAAGAAAACGTTTGAGTCACTTCTTTGCGATATTTGAACATTCATGCGGAACCCTGGGAGAAGGAGGAAGAACTGAAGGATATTCGAGACTTCGAATTCAAATCCACATTGCGATTTAATTGAATTCCTAAATCACTAAGGCCGAGATTAAAAAGAAAAGGAGAGCTTACGCTAAATCTCCAGTAGGTGGCAGTATAAAGTATACATGAAAAGTCATGTTTCCCACTCACCAACAGAAGAAGAAGCTGTCAAACTCACTTGAGATCAGTAGCATTTCAAAACGTTTTTTCCCTACCTTGCTTGTATTGAAAAGTGTAAAAAAAAAGATGATGTTTCATTAGTGAAGCCAAAAATGTGTTCTTGTTTTCCTATTCATGACTTGATATCCACATTTTCACAAATTTGACTGGAGTGAGATTTTTTATTTGGATTTTTTCACCACAAATTGTGTAATTTTTTTGCCATTCTTGGTGTGTTGTTTAAAGCTTTATTTAACGTTTTTATCAGTATATTTCATTAAAATCACTGAATGTATAAATCCATGTATTTCATTTGATCCTTTAATGTAAATAATGTTATACGTCGATTCTGTCAAATGTCTCCACAATGACTTGTTTATCAGGAACTCAAAAGATCTGAATCAAAATTGTAACTTTCGTTGAAAAGCAAAAGGCAAGAAAGACTCACGTCGTTCTCCGAGGTGCCGCAGACGTTGCAGCACTTGCACTCGATGCACTGCCAGCGATATGTTTTCACCGCCGCCATCATGACGGGCGTGAACTGCAGGCACGTGGGATGTCCTGCAACAGAAAAGCGTTTCAAAAGAGTCAGACCCAGAACCGTCGGGACGACCGTCGGCGTGTTCTTCGTACCTGATCGGCCGCAGTCGGAGCAGGACACCAGCCCCTCGGACTGGCCCGTCTTCTGGTTCATGGTGGAGTCTCCGAGGCAGAAGTCGCAGTAGTCGTTGGGCAGCGCCAAACCGTTGGGACCTTTCTTCGTTGCTGAGCAAGAGAACCAGACGAAAATTAACTCTTTCTTTTTAAACAAAACTGAGCTCCGCAAAACCATGTGTTTTTTTCATGATCACAATCCACTGCAGATGTTTTAACTTAATGGCGTGAAATGATTCATGCATCGATATAATCGATCAAAAGACACGCCTGTGGGATGTTTCAAAGATAATATCATAATCAAAACTATCTGAAGACGATCACAAATGCATGCCAGGTTACATGCACCCCTCTCCCCACAACAACATGTGTGTCTCTCTCAAGAGTGACTCACTCTTGGGCCCCTCAGGCTGGCGAGGAGTGGGTGGTGCCTCGAGCTCCTCGCGGTCCTCGCCCTCCTCCTCCGCCAGGTGAGAGTGTGTATAGTGGTAACTCAGGCCTGGTCGATTCTTGTAGCGCTTCCCACAAACTTAATACACAAAGTTAAAAGTTCACAAGTTACTCATCTCGTTTCCACAAATGAAAACGTCAGAAAAGCAGCAGCAGGAGCATCGTCTCACACCCGACACACACACACACACACTATTATTGAGCAGGTCGTCTTGAGTGTTAGCCAGGAAGCAAGATTTCTTGAGCAGAATTATCTCAGGCAGCCGAGCGTGAGCGAGAGCTCCTGGTTTGACTCCAGGAATAAAACATTCTACTCACTGTCGCAGGCGTACGGCTTGTCTCGCTCCTCCAGTGCAGCGGCCGCAGCCTCCGACTTCTTCTTGCCGTTCTTGTCACTGCGGCTCTGATAGACGGGACGAGACAAATCAACTCATGTCGACAACACTGCACAAACTAGTGTTGTCGACGTCTACACGGATATCAGATCTAAAACCTTCAGAAATAAAAAAAAAAAACGTTTTTTTTCTCTCCACCGTGTTCATTTCTCAACAGCATCTTTGCAAGTGACTCGGAGCTGCTGTTGACCAATGAGGTGTGTGTATTTTGGTCATGTGATGTGGAACAGGGGACAGTAGTAGATTCAATTAAGTTTTGAGACTTTAACTGTGACAACTCATGAGATTTTATGAATGATGATGCGTTTATTGTACTTATACAGAGTTTAATGTTCCTAAATGACAAAATAAATATATTGCAGCTTCATATCATTACTACCTGAAGCGTTACTGTGGAGTCACACGAAGTAATACAACGAAGACTTGCGGTTGCGGCAATATTCTACAAAATTTCGATTCAAGTTCTACATTAAGCCTTATAAGGTGAACTTTTTATACAATTAAACAGAATAAAGGTGCGCCTTAAATCAACAAATTTATTTATCTGATATGTTAGCTGTAACAGTACATATTTGAAGCTGCTTTAAAAGAATAACGTTTTTTTTTTTGGTCTGATAACTACTGGAAGGGCTTTGCTGTAATGGGAAAAAAAAGTTTGAATGAAGACAGAACCCTCTAGTGGTTGTATAGCGCAACTCGGTGTAATACGTTTTACAGACTGTTAAAACCCTTGACAACAACACTGACAATCTGCATTTATAAAGGAGTGTTTATTGTATTTATACAGTGTTTAAAATGTTCATAAACTACAAAATAAATATGTAGCAGCTTCGTAGTAATACTAAAGAGAATCGGGGACGGGGCAGCTTCAGGGTTTAACATTTTGAAAGGTTTTTTAACACCATTTCCCACTTAAAATTGTTTTGAGGTCAGTAAGTAAAACACAAATAATACATAAAAGTTATACAAGGTACACGGTTGATTAAAAAAACAATCAAGGATATTAAGAGCTGAAAAATACGGTTTAGGAAGCTGTTATATTGGCTATAATCGAGTAACTATCTAACGTGGATATATACAAGAATATATATAATAGAGTATTTGACTGATAATTACTACTGCAATTGTGATATAAAGATAAATATCTTAAGAAGGATCAGAATATTTAATTACACGTGTAAAGGAAAACCTTGACTCACCTTGGACTTGTTCTTGCCTCGCCGCCTGGGAGTCTCGTCCTCAAAGTCTTCATCGTCTAGGTCGTCCAAGTAGTCGTCGTGATCCAGAATTCTCTGCAGGGAACATCAGGTCGTCGGTGAACTCTTGACTCGAGAGGGTATTTTAAAAACCGCCTCAAGCCCGGTTCCCACAGCTCACCTTGCGAACTCGTCCAGAGGAGGTGTGGGTCGCGGCCGAGCTGGCGGGGGTCTCCACGGTCACCGGCTCGTCCTCGTTGGCGCGAAGTTCCGCCGCTCCGCTCCTCCTCTCCAGGGGTTCTCCCTTCAGCAGAGCCTCCAGGCTGCTGCCGTCCGGTACCCCTGGAGTCTCACGCTTCAGCCCCAGGTCTACATCTGCTGCACACACCAGCACATGAGCACACACAGAACAGCAAGTGACACCAAACCCACGTTAGTCACTGGAGTCTTCGCTCAGAATTTATGACTGGTGACATGAGAGCGATTGTTTACCCGTTTTCAGAGGCGGGAAAGCCAACCGAGGGTCCTCGGGCGGGTGGGAGCGCCGCTTCTTTCTCCAGCGCCGAGCGGGGTACGTGTACAGCTGTCCAGGCGCCGCACCTGTTTAAGGTACAGAGGCGGAGCAGGACAGTTTAAGAGATATTGGGTCGTGATGTTAACCGTTAAAAACATTCAACCTTTGCAGTACATTTTGGACGAAAGTTAGATTATTTCACACTTTAAAAAATGGAATTGAAATGAGAACAAGGGTCACATTATGAAAAACATGAAAGTCTGTTTAAAGTCATTAGAAATCTGGCCGTAATGGAGAGAAAATAAAAAGCGATCACCTTGAATGGTTATATCTGTACAATAAATCATTAATTCAAAATTAATCTTGTTTTCAGACTTGCTTTTACTTTGTGGACAAAATTATAATTATTTTGATCAACATTTGATATTAATAACCTTGAATGCAATTGTAAGGATTCATTTTTAAGGGAAAACTTCTGTATTTTTATTGCTTTAGAAAATATAGCTTAATAGCATTAGAATAAAATATCTTAATATGTATATTTAAAATGTATATATTCAAAAACTAACCCATTAAGTAAAATAAAGAACACAAAAAAAAGTTTTCTAAACCAAAACCCAAATAACAAACATACACTTGCATTTATTTGTGTTTTATTTAAAACCGTGATTTGTTCATCAATACATTTTAGTTTTCAATTCCCAAATAAATATTTTTCTTTCAGGTGAATACTTTAAACGATGCGTAAACCTGTACCATTTTTTCAATTTGTCATATTAAGGTGATTATAACTGAAGTAAATATTGATTCTACTAACCCTTTTAGGACATAATAAAGTCTTTTACAGGTTTTAGTCAAAATGTTACCATACTGAAAAATCATTGAAAGTGTGGAAACCAAAGTATCTACTCATTTTGCATTTTTGTTAATTACTAATATTCAAACACTCGTAATAAAAAGGCCGTTGACGACTCACTCAGTCACTGACCTGAGGCGTGTTATAAACCAAAGAAAGGCATTACGTCATAACATGTACGGACCCGTTTCTCAATGTTGACACTTGTGTTTGAAATAATGGAGCTTATTTTTCGAATTCACTTTTACAAGTGTATTTTAGTATTTTACGACTTTATTTGTGACTTATCACGACCACGACCGTCTCGCAATCATTTTCCTTTTGTTCCATTGTTTTAATTATTTCACTCAGGCAGCAGTGTTTCCGCACTAATATTTCTCCAAACCAAGCGAGATATTTGGCTTCACTGTTCAAGTGTGCATCGAGTGTGTTAATCGTGTACCTGCACTTCGATCCCTCTTCTCCATCCAGATGTAGCAGTTGGACTGAGCCACGCCTGTCTGAGAGTCCAGGAAGGGCATGAGGATGCTGCGCTCTGCGCAGAGTCGAGCGTTGTAGCTGTGACACTGCTCCATGGCATCCTTGTAGTACTGCTCCCCGAGCCTGAGGATCAAGTGGAGAGATTTAAAAAAAATACACTTTTTCAAACCATTCACATGATTTTTTTTTTAAAAAAGGTGATTTTTGAGGAATCTGGGCTGATGGTTGACGCCATTGTACACTTTTAAAGCAAGTGGTACAAGAGGCGAAGCAAACTAATTGTAATTATATTTCTTTAGCTTTATTAGCTTCACTCCCTTTCATTGGTGTGAGAAAATATTAACACACCAAAAAAATGTTTAACGATACTGTGTAGTTCTTTTATTTATTTGTTATTTTAAACTTTAAAACTTAAAAATATTCATTTTTGTGTTGCAATTTGGCTAACGGCCAAGATGGCAGCAGTCATTATGTCCCCGCCACTAAAGAAATAAGGATATTGATGACTGAGGATGAGAGGATACAGTCGACTCCAGCAGCTTTTAAAGCTGATGTTTGGACATATTTTGGTTTGAAAACATATGAAAGCAGTTACGACTTCGTCAAGAGTCATGTGGTCAAGTACTTGATATCAGTTGTTAAAGATAAATGTAATAAAACATTGAAGGATTACCATAAGCGCTAAATTAGAGTCAATGTGTCGACAACACTGCTGTTTAATTTTCCACTGTTTTTGATTGAAATAAGAATATGAGAAGTTTATAGTATCACGAGTATATAAACAAACACTGAAACCTATTCAAACTCAGTTTAACAGACCATTACATTAAACTAAATCATCATCATTTAATAGGAAACGTATTATTATCTGCAGCTTCTAATGTACTATGACTCACTTCCTCCACAGTTTATGATATTTAAAAGAGTCAGTCATTTATAAAAGTTTCTATGTTGAGTTTATCTTGGATTGAAACATCAACTTTCTACTTGGCTAATGTTTTTTTTCAAAGAACTTTGACGTGGGTTGTTGGTTCCGAGCACCATCTGTCCCGGGACTTACTCGTGGGCTCATCCAACAGAATAACAAAGGCTACACGTCGGAACAAAAGGATGATTGTTAGCGAAACTGCTCGTCATTACGAAGATACCGTCCCGAGAAAACGACCAAAAAAACCCTTTTCTATTCGACTCCATCCGTTCACGAGTCGAGCTAAAGCCACACTGTGAGTGACGTCGAGAGGCAGAAGTTGGACTGAACTTCTGTCCGTCACTGGCTAATTAAACGAGCTAACAAGCTAATCTTAGCTCCTCTGGATCTTGTTATTCTTCTGGACTATTCCGTTCAAAACACGGCGGTTCCGGAGCGTGTTGTGTCGGGAATGTTACGGCAAAGATGTGCCGAGTCCACCGGACGCCGACTGCGACGCGAGAGTCCAGCATTATCGATTGAAATCACGGAATTAAACTTACACTTTCACAACATTGTCGACGGCCGCCGCCATGTTTGCTTACTGCGGTTGTGTGGCGTGGGGCGGCGCATGCGCACGCGGCCTTGCTGCCGTTTACCGCCATCCACGATCAATGCAGCAAATGTAGTGACGTCATGTTGACGTGACGTTTGCCGTGACAGAACGTGATTAAAACAGGTGTGTTGTTACCAACAATTGCCAAAATGGGATTCCAAACATTTATTGACAAAGATTATCTGAAAAACGGTTGCAATTAATGTTTTGATTTAAGTTTTAAATTCATCTTGGACCTCTATAGGCACTTCCAGGAATCCAGGAAATCTCCGCCTCCGAGTGACTCATTGTATAAACAAAGCGGGAGGAGTGAAGCAATTATAATTATTATTATTATTAATTTATTTTTCTCTCACTCTATCCTCCCTCATTCTTCTCTCCGTCCATCCTTCATCCCAGCCGGTCACAGCAGGAGGCCGACAACAATGAGTCTGGTTCTGCTTGAGGTTTCTGCCTTCTAAAAGGAAGTTTTTCCTCGCCAACGCCACAGTGTGATTTACTTATTGTTGAATTGCTGGGATCTGTTTTTCCTTTCTCCACTTTAGTCTTACTTCAACTGTAAAGTGTATTGAGATAACTTTGTTATGATAAGACACTTTAAATAAAATTGAATTTAATTATTACGTCAAAATGGACTATAAATAGTCAACTTACTGTTTTGCACTGACTTCTTGCACTATTTTTTAATGTTTTTGGTAAATATAATAGTGTATTGTTCTTTTTTTTATCCAATTTTATCTCCTTATCACTAAAGAAGATCAGTCTAATAAAAAAAGAGAAAAAGACACGTATAGTGTTGCTATAAACTTGGCCAATAAAGCCGTCTCTGGTTCTGTATCAAATATTTGGCAATTTCCTGAAGGCTGAGGATGAGCTTACCTCTGCTCTACATATGCCACTGGCACAACCCAGCTCTCTTGTTTCATTCTCCCTCTCACTAGAGTGTACTGTATGTGTCTTTATCGAGCTGTTGATGTTTGAGTCTCTATTTTTTACGATGGATTGGAAGATCTCATACGTTTATCCATCTCCTTACAAGCGACATCAGGCCAGTGTTCATATTCAAACTATATGTTAGTTACTGGAAATGGAGCTCTAGCTGCTGCTTTGATGTATATAGACTCTGGTCTTCTCTCAGCAGCCTTCACCATTATTATCCTATTTTTCTCTGTAATGCCACCACATTAAATTCCAGTGTTGTGTTTAAACACTGGGAATAAAGAAATCCTGATTCTCATTTTGAAAATCTGCTTAACTATAAAGGAACCACAGCCACCAGCAACTGCAAAGATGTGAACGGGGAGGAGAATACTTGAGGCAGACACTGAGCACATGATAAAAAACAGTGTTGCAGAAGACATCAGGTCTTTAACAGTAAATGTTTATGTTTATATAGCTAACCTTTCTGTCAGGTAGTAAAACCTCATTAGCGGTGACTGTTATACTTGTGACTGGGACTAATGTTGTCATAGTTCTAACATATGCAATAACATTAAACAATCAATAAAGTTTATCCATCTATATAATTTCTTTTATACATTTATCATAAGCTATTCCTCCCTGCGTTAGTTTTAAAATCATACTTTGACCGTTTCTAAACCCCCTTACAGACCGTTTTTAGAGCATTACTTTAGTTTTAGTTTTGTTTTGAGTTTTGACAATTCTATTTACTTTAAAAAAAAATAAAGTGGCATTTTACACTGTAGTGTGTCAATAAGTGTTTAATTAAAAACCTATAAATATAGCATATATCAACCTGCAGCGTTTTTTGTATGATTCAACTTTGCTTCAGTTAGTTTTGGAAAGAGTAAAGTTCCTAATTCCTCATTGTAAGTAAGTAAGTAGTAAGAAATAGTTATTTGTAAAGCGCCTTTCTAGACCAGGGTCACAAAGCACTTGAACAATCAAAAGCAATTTAACGATACATACACATTTTAAAACTCTAAATGGCCAAGACAACATAGAGACAAACACAGGAGTCCCAGAAAATTAGAAAAAAAGCACAAACAAAAAGGTCTTAAGATGTTTCTTGTAGGATTTTTACTACAATATAACATTTAATTAAAAAAAAAAGACGCCTCTGATATCCACTATCAATCTGAAAACCTGCCAGAATAAATTACAGAATATACTGCACATCTCTAATGTTATTGTAATTTTAACCTCCGCCATAAGGTGGCGGTAATGTGACATCACGCCAATATGTTAACGCCGCTGAAGAACACGTGAAGAAGCGAATGCAGCGAACCAAACGTTGAGCGATAAAGTGAGTCAGCTTTTTAAATATTAAAGTTTGCTTTTATATTTAAATTCTTCACGCCTCCACGTCGTTCTGTATTCCGAATTTGCTCTGCATTTCTTTTTAAACCTTAATTTCAATAATTTAATAGCGTTATATCTAAGAGTAGCGACGTTAGCCTAAACCGACTGACATTTACCTGTTAATAGAGTTTAATAACAAGGTTTTTTTTAATGTTAAACACTTAAGAAGGTTAAGCTATTTCTTAGTTGACATGTATTCTGAAATGTCATTAATTTATGCTGCAATAATGATTTACTTAACATTTTCCTGCAGCTTTAATATTGTACTTTATTTGACCTGGAGCTTTAATATTGTACTTTATTTGACCTGTTTTTTTTAAAAGTTCTGAAGAAGATCTGACTCTTTAATCTTTTCTCTACTAGTAGAGATGTTCAAGTGCTCTCATAGCTCATATGTTTCTTAATATGTTTTTGTTATAGATATGGGGTCTGCAGCAGAGAGTCTGGACTCTCAGTGGTCGCCGTCCTCCCCAGGAACACCGGTCAACTCTCACCAGGCTCTACTGGAAAATGCGAGCCGACTGAAGAAAGAGGGAAACACTTTCTACAAAGGGAAAGACTTGCGTTTGGCCATCGGCCGTTACCACCGCGCCCTGTTGGTTCTCCGGTCCATGGATCCAGACGTCTTGGCCGCGGTGAAAGGTTTCACACCTGACGGGCCGGTCCTTGAACCTGAACACGAATCGCTGCTTCGAAACATTCAAGTGGACTGCTACAACAATCTCGCAGGTATGTGTGTGAAGTGTCTTTTTAGTTTAATTCTCTTGCTGTTATTGAAACCATGATCTTCACTATATAACTTTTGCTTGTGTCCGATTCGATCTATTTCAATACACGATTTTCGGTTTAACTGAATTTAAGTCGGTAAGCCATTGACATCTTCTGATTTTTGGACTCCCTTTTGGTTGAGTTAATAGAACTGAAAGCCAAAATATGTCCAAACATCATCATTAAAAGCTGCTGGAGTCGACTGTATCCTCTCGTCCTCAGTCATCGCAGAGATCTCGCAGGATTTTAGTTTTCTTTTAGCTGTGGAGTATATTAATGCAAGGCATGTTATTTTAAATTCTATTTTTAATAGAATCACTTTATTTATTTTACAACATTTAATAAATCATAAAAGAACTATTATAAAAAAGGAATTGAATCTTACATGAAAAATATATAAATATATAATTAATGTTTTTTACACACCCCTAGTTGTTGGGCTGATTGTTTTGGGGGCAAAATTGTGATTTTTATTTTACAAATGTTCCCATTGATACTTTCTGGGTCATACTATACAAGTCATTATATAGTGTTACCAACAGAACATGTTAATTTCTCTCCCCGTAGGCCAGGTTTGCATATTATGATGAAATAAGATGAAAGAGAGAAGAAATAAGACCTTTTAAAAAAATTAAGCAACAGAGAACTGAAAAACATACCTGGATATAGCAAATAAATATCTATATATCACACATATTAAAGTGGAAAAATGGATGAAATTGTTGACGTTGACGACGACGACAACAAAAGTTTAATGGATCTACTCACACACACTTTTGTCGCCTCTAGCCTGTTTGCTGCAGAAGCAGGAAGTAGACTACGCTCGTGTCCAGGACTACAGTCTACGGGTCCTCCAGAGGAGACCGGACGACGTCAAGGCTCTGTACCGAGCAGGAGTGGCCACTCTGGAGGTGGGCGACGCACAGACGGCTAAACAGTACCTGGTGCAGGCCAGCATGGTGCATCCTAATGGTGAGTGATCTTCGTTTTACAATCAAATAGTGATACAATTAGAAGTTTGAAACTAACATATGTGTACGTGTATATATATATATATTTATTGTTTGACTTTTTAAATCGGATTTTATGGTTTATATTTCAAAAAGTCTGTAATATAATTTGACTTTTACTTACTATTAACATGCTATAGCCCTGCGACAGACTGGCGTCCTGTCCAGGGTGTCCCCTGCCTCTCGCCCTATGATACTGGGATAGGCTCCAGTCTCCCTACAACCCCAGGATAAAGCGGTAGACAATGAATGAATGAATGAATGAATGTTAGTATTCACGGCGTTCGTTTATTTTTGTGTTGCAATTAAACCTTTGGCCTCTAGCAGTCATTGCATCCTTAAGGAACAATGAAATCCCGGCAATTACTGAGGACGAGAGGATACAGTGGACTCCAGCAGTTTTTAAAGCTGATATTTGGACATATTTTGGTTTCAAAACAAATGAATGCAGAGTCATGTAGTCTGTAAATTCTGCAACACCAGAATCAAGTACTCGACAATACTACAAATATATTGTTACTACAGTATCACAATAGCACAGTATGTGCCCCTGTATCCTGATGCATATGGTATCAGACTTTTGCCAATACACACTCCCAGTATATAAGATAATAAGACCCACAAAGAAGTCTGAACTTCTTGTGGAAATACGTCTTTAAATAGATATTATAGCAAATGTTTGGGGGCCGAGCAGCAGAGATCCTTCGTGGGAAGTTAAGAACAATGATTTCATGATATTCTCTCATGATGCTAATTACAAAAACGCATTTACGAGCCAATAAGAGATCCTGCGTTCATTTATTTTAACAGGAATTCTAACGATCCCTCTCTCCCAACGATGTCAGCAAATGAATACTAAATGGTTGAATGCCCTTGTGTTCATTTCTGTGTCAGATCTGAAAGTCCTGAAGCACCTCCAGAGGGCTGAAGAGAAGCTGAACTGCGAGCTGCAGAAGGAGAAAGCCATGTACAGAAGCATGTTTCCTTCCAGCTGAAGCCGAACAAGAGACTCTAAATCACGACAAACTCTTTCTACATTTCAAGTGGTTTTTTTCCCTTCCAGTTCTTAAAAAAATAAAGCTGCCTGTAATTACTGATTTATATTGTTTTTTTTAAATAAAATAATGTTTTCATTAATTTTAAACGCGTTTCTTTTAAATCCCCACATTGGATCGACAAAAGAATTTCAGACATTTTGTTTAAGTTAGAACAATCTTTTTATTCGTCATCTGCCACGAGGAGCCGCACGCGTCTCAAACACTTTTATAATAAATCGTTACCATTTTTAAAATCCTGAGCACAATATCAAGTTAAAGAGTATCTGCTTAAGTTTTGGTCATCGTCTGGCCAAGATGATTGTACTTCAGAGGCGTCACCGCCCGAAAAAAAATGGAAGGATCACATTTGTCACCGAACACTGAGCAGCATGCATTAGACGAGTATTCACATCCGTGTGGAGCTTGTAAGTAGCAGCTGCCGACAGTCAGTAGTGTCCACCGAACATCTTGGTCAGTGAGAAAAGTCATGCATTGATATTTTGTCGTTGGTTGTCAGAAGCACGTTATGTTCGACCGATGTCGGCCAAGTACAGCTTAGAAAAAGTCTCTTTTCTCGTTTAATGGCATGGGTTTAAGACATTCCCAAGTCAGAGCGGTTCCAGCAGGTGATTTACAAACGTCGTTCATTTGAAGATCATTTAGAATCGGACCTTCTTAATTTAGCTTCATTCCTGCTCCGATGTTGAATTATTCCTCATCTTTTACTCCTCTACAGCACGGGTGTCAAAAGTATTTTGACGATGAAAGTCATGTATATTTACTCAACTTTCTGTAACAGGAAGTTTGACAGCTTTAATTGTATCGACTTTTTTTTTTAAACTTTCACTTCATATTTGGTTCCACCATCTGTCCTCCTTGAGCCACCAAACAAGTAGACTTGACCCCAAGTCTTTCACTTCAATCCTGCTCCGTAGTCGCTTCCACCAGCCGACGCTGGCATCGGACATAAATTACCGAAGGTTTAGAGAAGTCACTGTACAATGCAAAATAATGCCACACAATCAGCCGGAGTGAAGGAAAGTAGTGCACAAAAGTCACTTCTTGCGTTTGAGACTCAGGGACCTCATGGAGCCGAAGACTTTCCTTCCCAGGTCCCTCAGGGACCGGGAGCGTTGCAGGGGCAGACTCGGAGGAGGGGAGGGTGATAATGAAGGGGAGGAAAGAGGAGAAGAGAGGGAGTGGCTGCTTCCTTCCAGGCTCTGGGAGCGGGAGAGGTTGAAAAGACTGGCGGTGGAGGAGAGACGCTTCTCTTCTTCTTTGGCTCTCCTCAATCGGCCCCTTTCGTTTCTACCGGCACCCATGTCCCCGTGGGCCACGTCGAAGGACGAGACCCAGTGCGGCCTCTTCTTAGGCTCCTCGGTGTAGTTCTGAGGCACCAGCAGGCCCTGGGACTCGCTCCTGAAGAGGGCCCTTCTGGACAGTCTCAGGCTGGAGCTCCGTCTCTCGCCCTCTTCCCTCCCCGTCTTCACCAAAGTGGGAGAATTTTCCGCTTTCGGTTTCCTGTCCTTACAGCCGGACGCCGCCCTCCCTCGCCTGTAGTCCTTGCCCCAGCTCCCGCTGTCCCTCCTCCAGCCATAGCCACACTCGAACCTGTCCGCTTCCTGCCTCTCCGTTCCCGACCCTTTGCCCGGAACGTTCCGGTCGAAGCCCCTGCAGAACTTGTTGCTGCTCTTTTTCGGCGTCGCCGCTTGTTCTCGTCTGTCCGCCGCCCACCCCTCGCCGTAGTCGTCGCTCTTGGCGTAGCTGCTGACGGTCGCGGCTCGGATCAGCTTGTGCGAGGCGTGCTTGCCCTTGTAAAGACCCTCCCCCTCCGCTCGACTCCACCCTCCCACACTCTGGCGAAGGGATCCACCTCTGGGCTGAATGCCGGATCCGTGCTCCAGAGTCGGGGTCCTGGTGATCGTGCGTGGCAAGGAGCACTGGAAGGGGGCGTCTCTTCGGAAAACGGTCAGAGGGGTGGCGCTCATCGGGGACTGTTGGAGCGGGCGTGGTGGAGAGCGCCCCCTCTGGGTGGGCCGCGAAGCGGGGGAGGACGCCGTGGACGATGGAGGCTCGGAAGGGATCTGATGGTACTGACCGTGCGAGGGATAGTAGGGAGATTGAACTTGGATGGACTGGTAGGGATGTATGGGGCTATTTGAGTGAGAGCGTGGAGGGGTCAGGCTGGTCTGGGACTGCGGACTGTGGGTGACGCTGAGGGACAGCTGGATTGGCCTCTGGGGGCTCAGATCCATGTGCTTGCCGTAATTGGATGACTCGGTCTGAGCCGTTGGGTGACTTTTTCTCTGGATCTTCGACTCACTTTGTGGGTCCGCTTGGAAGCATTCGACGTCCAGCTCCACCCCCTGCTCCATCAGCCCCACGACCACCGCCCGGGACAGGCCGGAGAGTCGGGAGATCTCGCCCACCATGTGGCAGTCCTCGCTGAGCCTGGGACTCAAACCGGACTCGTGGATCAAACTGCTACGCTGGGATCCGGGAGCCGAGCCGCAGTTCGCGCCGAACACCGACAGTCCGGGCTCCGGCGACGCCCCCCCGGCGCTCCAGTCCAAGGAGCGGCAGAAGCCGGTCGACCCGAATCCCGGACCGACTGCGTGACCGGACGAGACCTCCAGAGAGCTGCGGTGACTCAGGCTGGACGGACAGGTGGAGATCCGCGGGCGCGTACGAAGAGCTGGAGCAGGTACGATGGAGGGCATGGACGTGCTGTCGCTTCCTAATGTTCCACCGCTTTCGGTATTTGGATTGTCCGCCAGTTCCCGACCGGACTTCGGACCAGGAGCGAGATTCAAATTCAGGTTGAGGTGCAGGTTGATGCTCACGTCCTCTCCGGTCGCAGAAGGAAGGTTCCCCAGGTTGATGGAGTTTCTGATGGCCTTTTTCCCAGCGGCGCTGAGGCTCACTCGAGCAGAGTTCCCCATCAGGGATTTGCAGGGTGTGATGCTCCCGCCGGGGACGGTCGAGAGAGACTGTGTCGATCCGTGACTTTTCCCAGGCGTTGAAAGTCCTCTTTGCGTGATCGCGCTCGCTAAAGTGAGGTCAGAACTGGAAGAATGCGCCCGTTTTTTGTGCTGGCGAGCCAATCGATGGATGTACGTCTCCAGCTGAGCGGAAGAAGGGGCGACCTTGGACTGCTTCGGCTCCGGTCCTGGATCGAGACGGGAGTCTCGGCCGTCGTCGGTCGAAGCTTCCTCGGGACTTTGGGACTGCTCCTGGCTCTGAGGGGTGAAAAGAGGACTCTGGAGAGCCACGGCGTGCAGCGGGCTGGGGTAGGAATACACCTCTTTAGTTCGGCGGGACACCAGGTCATTGCAGTATCGAGGGTCCAGCAGGGGGCGTTTTTCTTTGGAAGGAACGGGTGTGGGAGCGTTGGGGTCAAGTATCGGTACGAGGGAGGAGATCAAGGCCTGACTGAAGTCTGAACAAATCTCAGACAAGAAGCTGAGACCAGTCACCTCGTTGTCAGCGGAAACTGTTGAAGAAAGAAGCAGAATTAGTCAAATAAATTATTATTGACTTTAATAAATCTCTGTGTTTTTGACTTGTTCGCGACACTCACCAGAAACCGTTGTCTCATGATCAACGTCGAGTGTCGTCTGCTGCTCTTGCACTGCACCGTCCGACCACACGATGTCACTGTTGTCAGCCAACATGGCCACGTGGTCCTTTGGCCCTTTGGTTTGGGCAGCAGAACCCCCCAGAGCAGCTTCACTGGATACCGAGTAGGAGGAGTCTGACAGAGAACTCCCACTCACGGAGTAGAACCCTGGAAATATATATTTTTTAAAAACTCAGTTACCAACTTAGACACTGACATTTGTGTCACATAAAAAGTGTTTAATTTGTGAAGAATTATTGTCCAAAATGATAAAAACCCGAAGAGAAAAGAAAAATATGTAACTATATTATACTATATTCTATACTACTCATTATTTTGAGAGCTGCTGTAACAACCTACATTTTCCAAAAGTAGGAAGAATAAAAGCACATCTTAAGTTGTCTATTCTAATCAAATTTTTCCTGAAAAACAGTTTAAAAAATAAATAAAGCTGTTTTTTTTAACCCCATGTTTTAAATTAATCACAATTGGATGGAGAGTTAACTAACCTCGCAACCTTTGGTAACAAAACAATAGTGTCTTTTAACTCTACAGTTAATACACACTAACATTTTTATTTTTAATTCTACTTCTCTAGTTTATGCTTTCAGACAAAAGTCAAATGTATTTTTGATTTAAAAATACTAATTATTTTATCGCAACATTTCCACATTGTTTATAAATGCTTTTACTGCTAGTGTAGCACTAGTTAGCTTAGCGACAACACTGTGTCGCTAAACTAACCTTGTTTTTCATTACTAGTTAACGCTTCAGAGTAAAATAAATATATGATAGTCTGAATTTTGAATTTATTTTAAAGTGCTGATATATGTTTTGTCTTTATTTTTTTAATTTAAAAAGTAGCGTTATACTACAAAAACAATCTTAGCAGCTTTTCATCAAAACAACGGTTTATAAAAACATTTTTCAATATGTTTTTTTCTAATGTCTGTTATCAGAATCATGATTTATTTGTAACATTTTCCAAACGTGTCGAACAAGAGAACGAGGTCAGATCCCAGTCACGAGTCAACAAGTCCTGGTTAATGTTCGACAGGAGAACGAACACGTGTTATCTGTGGAGGTGTCGCAATCGGACTTCACCTGAACTGGGTCTGGAATCACTGTCCAGGTGGGTCCCGCCGGGGTCAGGGGTCGGCGGAGACAGCAGGTCGGACTGAGCGTCCCAGGACAGGGTGGACCACCTCGGGTCGCCCCCCCTGCAGTTGTCGTCCGGGCTGCTCTGGCAGGTCGAGACCATGGTTTCTGAAGAGCACACGGCCTGGAAAGACAAAGAGAACTTGAGAAATAACTCCAAATATTGATATTAAAGTGATTTTGAAACAGTTATCAGCAGTGTTGGGAAAGCATGTAAAGACATGTATTACCGTAATACGTTAGTTTTCGATGTAACGCAGTAGTACAAGGCATAAGAAAAGTAGTTTTTAATATAAATAAAAGATAGACATAAAGAACTTTATTTATCCCTTGGTGAAAACACTACTTTTTTTCTTTCATACAGTGTAGCTAAGGAGGAAAAAAACATGCAAAAGTTTACTTGGTGTAAAAGTTGTCAACTTTTCATACATTAAATAAAGTTGCTACTGAGGTTCGGGACATTCTATCGAGAAAATGACTACAAAGTAACTTTGTTAAGTGTTTTAAGGAGTTACAGTGTACTGACAGACACTGTAGAGGTTTAGCAACCTTGTTAGCCTAGCATGCTACATCTGTTACTGTTGTTTTAAGTCTGTCAAAATACTGAATTACTAAGATTTAATTAAGTTAAATCATATAAAAGTAGTGTAATGCATTCGATTTTAAAAGTAGTAATATTGTGACTTATTATAGGAGAGTATGACAGTAGCGATACACTTGTATATCGCAATATGTTTTTCATGATACTGGATCACTATTTAACGGCACTGTATCAGGTTTTTCATATTTAATTTTTCATTTCCCGTCAGTTTTTTAATGGTTTGTATTTCAATGAATTGTGTGTTAATTTTTAATTTCCAAATATTATTCAAAATATTATTCTCAGCGTTTTAGTTCTTATTTTTTTAGTTCACTAGCAACCATTACGTCCTCTGTTAGGTAAAAGAAAAATGAAATAGGATCCCAGCGATGACTGAGGACGAGAGGATACAGTCGACTCCAGCAGCTTTTAAAGCTTATGTTTGGACATCCTTTGGTTTCAAAACACATAAAAGCAGTTACGACTTTTTCAAGAGTCATGTGGTCTGTAAACACCAGAGTCAAGTACTCGGACAATACTACAAATATATCCTTGTAACTACAGTATCACAATATATCTTGTTGTTGCCTCTGTATTATGATGAGTATTTGTATTTGTATCTGTATTTGATGAGTATCAAACCGCCAGATTCTAATAAATACACCTAATAATAAGTAATAAATAATACATTCGCCTTCAAAACAAAAAAAAAGTTGGAATGTTTATGACATCAGGAGGAGGAAGCAAGAGCCGCTAAACAAAGGTCATATTATACGATAAACAAGGCTGTAGTTAACCATCGACACATCAGATTGTACTGAAGATTTCAAGTGTTCCGAGCAGAACTACTTGAACCTCTGCCAGCTTCAGGATGGAAACAGTGTGGACACGCACACAAGAATAACAATCACCTCATCAAGTTAGCAAAGTGCCTTCATTTCCTAGATGAGTGAGGCCTCGATGCAGTAACTCCCCCCCCCAGCCTCACCACCACCACCCCTCAACATTCAATTACTCCCCCCCCGACTCACCCTCCAGAACACAAGCCAAGTAGCCTCGCATTAACTGATGGAGGCCAGACAACAGGGACTCTGTGAGTGGCACTGATCAATCCTCTTGTTACTCAGCGAAACAATACAAGGTAGTGAGTCACTGCGGGTCTGACGGGAGGGTCGGGGGGCGGGTGGGGGGCTCTGAGGATAATGAGGGGAGACAGATGACGTAACAAAGAGCAGTCAGAGAGTGAGGATAGAACGGGGGGGGGGGCTTGGAAGGTTGGAGACGAAAAGATTAGCGGCTTCCAATTATTGTGTCACCTGTTTTTTCTTTTTCTGCCGCAGTGAGTCACGGGCCCAGCAAATATCACGGAGGGGGTCCCGGAAAGAGGGTGAGTCGGGGAGAATGTCGAGCAGTTGCCGGGCGAGAGAGAAAGGGCATCCCAGAAAGACCCCCCCCCCCAACCCCCAACCCCGTGCCCCCCTGCCATGCTTACACTGCCCTCTAACTCCCCTTGTCAAATAATCCCCCCACACACACTCTCTCATCCGCCATATCCTCTTAGCACGACGCCCCCCACTCACCATAGCTACAGCGCTTTCCCCTCCTACACACAAATATTAAACTCATCCTGAACCTCCAGCCGCTCTGACTCATAAAAATACGTTCAACTCGGTGCACTCCAGGAACCTGAAAGTCCACTAAAAACGCACTGATGACATTATAGCCGGACGTGTGCGGGGGTCCGTTGAGAGATATGTAACTCGACACCCCTCGGTTGCAGCCCCCCCTTGAGCAACACCGTGGCGAGGAGTTTCGATCGGATGCTCGATAAGAGCCTTTTTTTTTTGTCATCCGTACAAACTACACCGTTGAGAGACGCCGAACTCATCCTCGCTCTCTCTCCGCAGAACAATATTTATTCTTCATGCATTATTAATTTCGACAAAACAAACCCACGCTATATGAGTCTCTTTTTTTCAAAAGTTGACGCCGATGAGATGTTTTCGCAGTTCGGAGCGAGTTGAGAGATCCAGAGGCCAGGACCAGGTCCTCACAGAGGGTCCGGCTAATGGCCTTGTGTAAGACGATGCCTCGCAAACCTTGTTTAAGGCCTGCAGGAGGACACGGATCACTGGTGTAAGTGAGGTCTGGCAGGCTTTGGAGATTATCCTCCGCTTTCTTTTGTGTTTTTTTTATGAGCTCAAAGAGATATTTTGTTTCTCATCTTTTGACTCCTAACGCCTCAGATAGGAATCCAGCCGAACATACATATGAGGCCAGTTAGAACGCTGACTTAAGAAATGGCTTTTGTCTACTTTGAATTATCTTAAATCTGAGTTCAAACCTCTAAATTGTATTAGAAAGTATGTGAGGAAACTATCAAAACACCCTTTTATGGCCATGTTTTTTTTCAAAATATTCCATCAATAATTAACAGAACTGTTTTCAGCTGCTTTCAAAACATACTTTATTTTGATGACTGTTCTTTTATGGTTTATATTTCAATAAAGTTGGTATAAATTTGAATAATATTATGTTTTTACCTACAATTAACACGGAAATAGTCACTGTGTTTGTGTTGCGATTAAACTCCTGGCCGCTAGATCGAAGTAGTCAGTAGTAGTAAGTACGCAGCTAAAGTAACAATGAAATCCTGGGATGACTGAGGACGAGAGGATACAGTCAACTCCAGCAGCTTTTAAAGCTGATGTTTGGACATATTTTGGTTTCAAAACAAAATGAAAGCAGTTACGACTTCGTCAAGAGTCATGTTGTCTGTAAATACTACAACACCAGAGTCAAGTATTCGACAATACTACAAATATATAATTGTCACTACAGTACCTTAATATATATCGCATGTTTACCAAGTATCGTTAAACGTATCTTATCGACAGATTCTTGCCAATACATAAAAATAGATTCTATTAAATATTATTAATCTGATATATTATAATTTAAAATTACTTTCCTTAATTTCACAGTAACTTCAGCCATCCTTTCATTAATTCTGCAAACATTTAAACACACATTTAAATAACACATTTATACACAAAAATCATTTAGCAAACAACTCTTTGACAAACATTCTCACTTGAAATTTGAAGCAGCTGCTTCATTTTCTGTCAATTTAGAAAAACAACTTAAGAAAAGCTATTATTTCTCAGACCAGACTTACATCGTGCTCACTGGTCCCTTCACTCACAAACTAAATACTGAGATAGACCAGGAGCAGAAAAGGAACAACAAACTAGCGTCAGAAATGAGTTTCCTCTGAAGAATATCTAGACCAAGGGCTTCAAACTCAACCGGCCGTGGAGCCAAAGAAGGTCATTTTTGGTCAAAACTGGGTCGCAATTGATTTATATTTTGATGTTAAACGTATTGTGCGTTTTTGTGTAGTTTCACTTTGAATTTCGGACAGTTTTATCAAATTTCCTTTATACATCTGTTCCATTAACATCTTAAACATAAAATCAAAACTCATGATCTCACACAAGTCTGAGACCCCCCTGATCTAGACACTAGTTTTCAGGTAGACTTTCACTTAAACTGACATTTGCAATGTTTTCAAGATGTCTTCAAATACCGAGTGAGTTTTTCCCTCAGGTCGACCCAACATCTGTCCCTTAGGCAACCAATCAACTAGATTTTTTTTAAAGCAAATCTAGACTTTTGAGGGATTTAATCCATCTTTATACATCAAAGACAAGGTTCTCAAACTCAATAATACAAACAGCAACAATCTTTTCACAGTCAGTTTTTCCCTAACTGTCTGATTATATGAGTCTGATTATGATATTTTTTAAATCTTGGAGGCTTAATGGATCAAAATTCCTCTCTGTTCGTCCTCCTATTAAAATATCATTACTAAAAAGTGAGTTTTACATTTATTTGCAGTGTTACACACACATATTAAACATCTTTACAGGTCACGATATGAAAATTTGTTTGTTTCAAGCCGCTTAAAATGTCTTGAATTTTCCCAACGTGAACAAAGAACCTTTCGCCACAAGGTAAAAATCTAAAGTTTTTCATCGTTAAAACATCATTTAACGGTGCTTTTGTCTCACAGAAATTAGTCAGTTACCGCAGCAGTAGTGAAATCTATTTTGGTGGAGCGGCTAAATGAGATGAAGCCTCATTTTAAATTGCTTTTTTCCATCACAGATGACTCTGCACAGACATAATCCCGACCTGCCAAATATGGATTTGCTCAGTAATCACTCCTGCCCTCTGTCGCTGCTGCTGCCGGAGGGAGAGAGAGAGAGAGAGGGAGGAGGTGAGATCTGGATTTATCTCCACAATGAGCCAGCAAACTCACTGCTGGTGGAAACTCATGGTTGAGTCACGCCATCTCGGTGTTGTCAAAATAACTTCCCTGAGATTTATTTTCAGCTCCAGCTGCTCACGGACCGACGGGGACGAAAAAAATGTCAGTTTGTTTCCGTCGCATTAAAAGTTAAATCTCCGATGCAAAACGTCTGCTGGAGGAGGTCCAGCTACCTTCAGAGGTGAGGACGAGCGATGCAGGCTCCACAGGAAGTCACACCAGAGACGATGGTGGGCGGGCGAGGAAGGAAGATGCCCTTCAACAGAGGACCGTTGTTTTTTTTTTCTACAACGCGATCACATACTAGTACGTCTTCCAGCGCGGAGACGACATTAAAACACCATTTTTTTTCTTATGGTAAAAGTTAGATTTGAGAGCAGATATTATAGACCAGACACACTGGTCCCTTCACTCACAAACTAGATACTGAGATAGACCAGGAGCAGAAAAGGAACAACAAACTAGCGTCAGAAATGAGTTTCCTCCGAAGAATATCTCGACCAAGGGTTTCAAACTCAACTGGCCGTGGAGCCAAAGAAGGTCATTTTTGGTCAAAACTGGGTCGCAATTGATTTATATTTTGATGTTAATCGTTTTGTGCGTTTTTGTGTAGTTTCACTGTGAATTTCGGACAGTTTTATCAAATTTCCTTTATACATCTGTGCCATTAGCATCTTTAAAATACAATCAAAGCTCATGATCTCACGCAAGTTTGAGACCCCCTTGATCTAGACACTAGTTTTCAGGTAGACTTTCTCTAAAGGTGAAGATGCTTCACTGACTTTTGCAATGTTTTCAAGATGTCTTCAAATACTGAGTGAGTTTTTCCCTCAGGTTGACCCAACATCTGTCCCTTGGGCAACCAATCAACTAGATTAGACTAGTGTCGCCTGTAAATATATCATTGGTTCCCCAACTGAGACTCTTCGGAGGGGAATCCACGGATCAGCCGACAGCAGAATCTCTCCAAGAATCTTGGATTTTGTTCGCAAGTGACAGTCGGACTAATAGGAGAATTCGAAGAAGAAAGTACCGGAGAATTCTCCCTAGATAGTAAATGCTTGTGTATTCTTGGGTACTCGATATCTCTCTCTAGTTCTTCCACTTAATGTGAGACTGAGAATCTGAGAAGATTTCTCGATGTCAGTGTAGGAAATTAAAGGATTTAAATAAGGGGACTTAAATCAGGTTAATCCCCCTCAGAAGTTTTACCTATAATCCAAGAAGGCGCTTCTCTTAATCCGCCTTCACAGTTGGTCGTCTGCTGCAACTGCTTAGATAAGATTGAATAATATTTGGGTAGTAAATCAAATCAAAAACATTTTCAGCAAATGAAAGATAAAGACTGGTTTTACACTGCTTTCTATTTATTTTCTGATGTTTTCTTTGGCTTTTTCATTCCTTTGAGACTTTATATATTAAAAGCTCTATATAAATACAAATAACTTACTTAAAATCATTATATACTGTGACTTTAGTCAGTCAAAAAAGAAGGGATGAAGACAATTTTTCTTTGATATAATTGGGAAAAGACAAAATAGAAAAAACCCCAAAAAACACATTACAAAGTGATATTACGCTACACCATAATAATTTGCTTAAATTGTTATTTTGTTGTATTTAATTTCATTTAAATATGATTCATTAATGAATTAGAATTATGGTTAAAAACAAACACATGTGATTTTATGTAGTATTTATTTAAGTTTTCTGTGAATGCAAAAACAATAGAAAATAAAGAAAAGTTTAAAAAGTATAATATATTAATTGTACTAGTAATAAATAATGAATAAAAAGTCCAACACATGATATATATATAAATGAGTCAGCTTCTATTGAATCTGAAGCAATGTTTTACGTTTTTTAAGTTACCAAATACTAACAACATGTGCCAAAAACATACTTAAAAAAAGATATTGTGATCCGACGTGTGAACAGAGGCATCAGACCGCAGAGCAGGATAAAGAGACTTCACTTCCTGTTTGTCTGTGATTCTCTTTCAGCCCACATTCCTTACATTCTCACCACAAAACCCTGCGTATCAATTTCAGGACAGGTTTGGGATCGGTTTGTTTTTGTGACACTGAGAACAAAAATGATCACAAAGGAACACTTGGAAAGTTTTTTTTACAGAAACACTCGCACACCACAGGGAGATGAGTCACTGCTGCAGTGGGAACATTTGCTTGAAGTTGTCTTGTTAACTAAAAACAGAATTTATATACGTCTAAAATATGTTAAACAGGCCGGAAATAAACATGAAACTTTCTTTTTTAAAATAATGCTGAAAAACATCTTAATTATTTTTTTTTTTTTCAAGTTGACTAAACAGAAAACAATTGTATTATTTTCTTATGAATATAATATTCCAACAAATCTTTAAACACTTGATTCAGGGCCAGTTATTTAGGATAAAATAAAGTAACTCAATAATAATAACTTGCTTGTTTTTTAAACTACAACTTTTCAAAGCTATTTTTTAGAATCATGATCTAATATATTTGAATGACCTGAATTTATACGTGAATATAAATACATTTATATAATGAAATTATCCATTTAAATGACTGGATATGATGAATTTTAAAAGCTATACTGAGGCGAGTTAAAGCTCAGGAATGTATTCTTGCAAACTCTCATTGAGAATCTTAATTATTCATAATATTTATCTATATTCTATTTATCATTATTATTTATTATTATGTTCTATTTATCTATGTAATATTTGATCTATGTTCTTTATCTTTAGACTAAGATTGTATCATCTTGTTCTTTCTCTTTATTTCTATCTGTTCTTGTTCTTATTTTATTTTGATTAGTTTTTATGAAAAATTGCTGTATTTGCTATGGATAATATGGAAAAAAAAGAATTTATATATAATCAATAAAGTTCTACCTAACCTAACCTAACCTAATATACCAGTTAAATAACTAGTTAATTTTTGTATATGTATTATTTTGTATAAAAGAAAGCTGATTCAGTTTGTTTGAGGTTTGCATTAAATTGAATCTTCTCGAATTCAAGAAGTATTTTGGATTAAATGTATTATTCTTCTGTCTATATTGGATTAATTAACATGGCAGCTGTACTTTTAAACCAAAAGAAAGCAGTGTATTCTGAATGTTTCTTCACTAAAGAGCCTTCATCGCTCATGAACATCCACTGGATGACAGTGAACATCAGCTGACAGGATAATGTGACTCTAACTGTGATGGATAAATGATGGACTGCCAGGAATACTGATCCAGAGTCAATGTGACCTTTTTCCAGCTGACGTTCTGGCCCAAAGAAAAATCCTCATCATCATCATCATCATCATCATCAGTCCATCTCAAATAACCTTGACAGCTCCACCTGTCCTCGATGACACCAGAACAACTATGGAGGATCTGAAGTCTGCGCCTCCAGATCCTCCTGATCCATATTTCATGAGCGACTCATGTCGAGCTCCAGGGGGGTTAGGAGGGTTGAGGAGGGGGGTCTGACACTGACCTGTTGCCTGCGGGATGTCGCTGCGCTCTGCCCGGGCTCCTCCGCCGCAGGTGTGTCCCGGCGCTCCAGGGCAGCGTCCACCACCTCCAGCTGCTTGCACCTGAGCAGCTCCAGCTCCAGGACTCCGGCCAGCGTCGCCTTCAGTCGCTCCCCGATGCGGACCCGCTCCGCTCCGGACCACAGCGAGTTGACGCTGCGGCTGGCGGCCATGGTTCGGAACCTGCAGGGGGCGGGGGGGGTCTCTCTTCAGGACTGGAACCGATGATCCGTAGAATAAAACACGTCCATGGAACGAGGAGCCATGTGATCGGGTCGGAACCACCAGCCGGTGATCCGGGTCCTCGCGGTGACCAGGATCAGGATCAGGATCAGCAACTAGAACTCCTCTTTTTTGGGGGGTCTTTTATTTATGTGGCTTTTAATGCGCTTCCCGGTCCTGGGTAACCATGGTGCCGGGAACACTGAGCCTCTCGTCCCCAGTGAGACAATGCAACAGACGGACGGAGGAGGAGGAAGAGGAGGAGGAGGAGGAGGAGGAGGAGGAGGAGGAGGAGGAAGGTCCATGTGGGAGCAGCCGCGCCGAGGAGGAGCCAAACCAGAACCAGGGATTGGTCAGAGAACTTTTTCGAACAGGCCACATGGTTCGGATGAGTCCAGCTTCTGGAAAGCCTGCAGGACAATCGCATTCCATGGAGTGTTGTTCCCATGGAGATAGTGTGTCTGCAGGGAGAAGAACAAACGAGTGACCTCATCAAACTTATTGTTGTCCTGCTTTTATCTTCATGGCTCGCGCGTCTTTCTGCAACTATTGGTTGTTATAACTTTTTTATTATTATTAATTTTTAATTTCAAAATACTCCACAACAACAAACACTTTTCATTTATACATTTAAATTTGTATTTATATGAGGTCATTTGTTGTAATTTTTGGTTTATTATTCAATCAAAAATAAAAGTTGCTTCAATTTAAAAAAAAAAGAAAAGTTGCTTCAAGAAAATAAAACATTTTCAATAAAATACAAAGTTCCTTAAACCAATAAAAATATCTCAATTAAAAAAAAGAAAGTTGCTTCAATAACAGAAGAAAACATTTTTCAATAAAACACAAAGTTCCTTAAACCAATAATAATATTTAAAAAAAAAAAAAGTTGCTTCAAGAAAATAAAACATTTTCAATAAAATACATTTCATTTAATACAAAAAAATCACATCCAAAAAAATGCGTTAACAACAAAGAAACGTTTTCAATAGATTATTATTAAATCCCAAATAATATTTTAAATAAAAAAAGTTGCTTCATCAAAATAATACAAAGTTCCTTTAATACAAAAACAATGCTTTATTAACAAATACACATTTTCAATATAACACAGCGTTCATTCAATCCCAAATCATAATTTAAATTTAAAAAAAAATTGCTTTGAAAAAAACAAAAGCTAAATAAAACAACAAAGTCCTTTGAAATAAAAAAGTTGCTTCTTCAACCCAAACAAATATATGTTTTTTTTAAATAAAACGTGCCTTTAATCCAAAAAAGGAGCTGCTTCTAACAAAACAAAATGTTTAATATAATATAATATACATAATAATATATTTAAGAACTTTTTTTGTTTAAAAAATAATGAAACAAAACTTCCTGCATCTAAAACACTATTTTATATTAGTTCTTCAACAACATGTGTCAGCTCTGTGTCGAAACACTGACCTTCACTGACGTATCTCTGGACACATTCCTTCCACTGTGTGCTTTTCCCAACTCGACCATGAGATTAGGAAATAGTTTCCTGAAGTAAAACACTTTTATGCAAATAAATGGTCTGTTATTTCAGCAATGTTACCCTAAAATTAGACACTATGTAACATGGAATTCTCTTTTGTTTTTCAAGATCGTGTAAGAGCTGGAAGTAAATAAAAACAACCAAAAACACTACCGACGTTTTACCAGCAGATGGAGACATTGTCACGTGTCATTAAGGAACGCGATCTTTGAACTCGTCAAGATGTGGATTTGTTTATTTTTTATTTAATAAATACGAACGTAGTTGCTTACATAAAAATAAGCTTGAATAAAAACACAAAACTCGAAAAAATGTTGTGATTGAAAATCTTTTGTTTTTTACTGAGGCAATTCTTAGATTGAAATATTTTACTTATCACGTCATAATCATGGGACGTTTAAAGCTCGAACTTCTTTATTTATGTTTTGTCTGTTAATAATTAAATATGTTAATGATGTTAAATTAAGTATTCTGAATGACCATCTGGACCCATGATTCTTAAAGATTTGCTAAATATGTATCAAAGTTATTAGGTATTTACTAATGTGTTGATTTAAGTGTGTCTTAAACAGATGTTGACTCTATTGTATCATCAGTGTCTGTTTGTACAAAACTCTCTTTTCATTGAAATATTGACATTAGAAAAATTATCTTAAACCCGCCCACTGAAAACACGTTTTTCTGGCGATGAACGCTTGTTTATCATAACTACACCCACTCTGCTGTGATTGGTCAAGCATCGATGTTTGTCACCGTGCGTCATCAATCCTGGAAGTCTCCACCTCCAAGGGACTCGTTGTATAAACAAATCGGGAAGTGAAGCCATTATTAAGTCATAATGGACTCTCGAAACCTCTCGTTCGCCCAGATTTCAGACGAACTTTATAAAGTAATAAGTTAAAAACATGGTCACGATGAGGAACTTACTGCCTCTTGGAGAGGAAGACATTTGAAACATGTGAGTCAGTGGAGTTGGGGTTACACATTAGTTTACCTTTATAATAGGTATTCTTTACAAGAACTCTGTGTTCTAGGAGTGCCAGGACGCCACCTGCTGGCCAATTGAGCTCAGTACGCTCAATAATATTCCAGATGCACAAACATGTTTTGAATATATACAGATAAATAAAAATTGATAAAATACATATAGGTCTATAATATTGGGTATAAAGTTAACACCAACAACGATATCTTTAAACAAAACACTCACATCAGCAGTATTAGTACCATAACATAGGCCTTTGACTCAAGACATAAATAGATTATTCTTTATGGAAGTGTGTTGGAATATTTAAAACAGCATATTATATCATGTTGGCATTTGTTTGGCACAACTGTCAGTACATAAAACAACAACGTTATGTTTTCATTTGTATTTTTAAACTCCTCCCTTGTCTCACTTATGTACGGCATTGCACTTGTACTACTGTTTAACGTTGTATTTTGCACTAGTTCTATACATTTTGAATTATCGTTTATTATTATTATTATTATATTAAATACTATTTGTGTTATTATTTCAGAATATGTGTAGTGTATGTACAATTTGTTCTTTTTATTGTTTCTTTCTCTACCACTTTTCTTTTTACTTCTTGCTGCTGTGACAACTCAGACTGAGCCTAAAAAGCAGTATCTTATCTTATCTTAGGAAGAAATAGTGTGAAAGTTGATGAGGTATAACTAGGTTAACTTTTAGCTCCGCCTTTATGTTTTTGTTATCGCCTCAAATCATCTGTATTTCTGTTAAAAATAACTTTTTATTTCTCAGATGTGTACGATCGCAAAAAGGGATGGATGATTGAATCTTGCGGGCGTTCTAGATTACCATCTGGATCCATCAATCTTTGGAAGGATTGGTGTGTTGTGTAAATAGGTCGTGGAGCGACCCTGCAGGCCTGTTGAGCGTCTCTGAATGTAATCACATTCCAAATGTTCAAAATAGGTTTTTAATTGTAGTGAAATGTAGGACAATGATCTCAAGTTTATAGACGGCAGATTTGTTTCTTTATTATTAAAAATAAATCTATTATTTGCGTATGATAAATTCCACCCAGATCCTTTCCATAATATGGCTGAGACAGAAAAACATATATATATATATATATATTTCAAACATTTATATATTTATATACATTTATAATAATTACCTTAACCAAAAGAAACAGTTTCAATTTTGACCTTTTTATTATTTATTTTCTTTAGACATTTCTTTATTGAAAATATACTCTATATATATATATATACTGTATATATATATATATATATATATATATATATATATACTATCACTTATTTTTACTTTTAATTTTTTTATTTTATTGAAGCAGCTTGTATTTTATTTGAGAATATTTTTTTGATTGAAGCAACATCTTTTTTTATTTAACTTTTTTTGATTGACGCAATCTTTTTATTGTGATTAAATCAACCTTTTTTTTAATCAAAAATATCTTTCTTTTGATTAATGCACTTTTTAATGGATTGAATCTTCTTTTTTATTTAAATTAAATTTATATATTTTTGATTAAAGCATCTTTTTTATTGAATAATAAAGAGACGAATCTACCTCCACACGAGTCCAGGGTCCTCATCAGTCCACTCTCTTTGGGCCCCTGTTGCGAGTCTGTTCGTGACATCAGTGTCACACGTGGACGTGAGAATGCTCCGACCGATAACCAGTAAGTGTGAACCAGATTAGTCGATACACAACACTCGCACAAAGACACACACACACACCGTCTGGGCATTATCACCCAAGTGAGACTTGTGTCTGTTGTTGCTCGGCGACTCCTCCCTTTCCAGGAGCTCCTATAAAGCTCCCGTGGCCCCCGGCGGCAACTCGGAGTTTGCAAAAAACCTTCCACCCGAGGGGACTTAAGTGTCAGCCTGGGTTAGGACCAGCGCCGGTACCAACAGCTTCACCGACCTCCATCGACACCCGCAAACCAACCCCCAAGCAGACATGGCACCTTTTGAGAAATCAATGGAGATGATGCCTTTCAAGCAAAGGAAATGTCTGGGTGAGTCTTTATCATTAAAAAAAAATATCAATTAACGTTTTTAAAAATGTCTTTTCTTTCAGAAACAAGAAAAGACGAAGTGTGCAGCATTCGCTCCAAATTCCCCAACAAGTTGCCCGTGAGTTTCCCCCCGTTTTCTTTGCATTTGTGAGTTTTTGACTCATCGTTTCGACTTCGTCTTTAGGTGATCGTCGAGCGTTACGTCCGAGAGAAGTCGTTGCCGCTGCTGGACAAGACCAAGTTCCTCGTCCCCTTCGAGCTCACGCTCGGTCAATTCCTTTGTCTACTGAGGTACGACTCGTCATTTCACGAACAGATAGTATTTCGTCTGTTAGTTATGACCATCGTAAAGCATCACGTGACACTGTATTTTAGGAATTTAAAACAGTTAAATATGACTCACTTCTTGACTTTCTTCTCAAGATACAAGATCGCCCTGGAGGCGACTCAGGCCCTGTTCCTGCTGGTGGCGGAGAAGAGCATGTCCTGCATGTCGTCCAGCATGGGGGAGGTTTATTCCCAGCACAGGGATCTGGACGGCTTCCTGTACCTCACCTACGCCTCGCAGGAGGTGTTCGGAGCGACGTCGGAAACGCCGTCGGACGCGAGCCGAGCCTGACGACACAATAAGACGTGATCAGTCCTGCACTCCGAACCTACCTCACCAAGTCTCCACTGTCTCTGTAAACAAAGCTAAAAGATCAGCTGTGATTGCACTCTGATGGATCCGTCAATGTCACTCACCGATGGAGCCGCAGGGGCCCCCCTCCAGGAGCCGATGGTTGAGATCTTCGTAGCACTTATGTCTTTTCTCCCTCTTCCTCGCCTCGTTCTTCCCTCGGAAAATAAATGTGAAACCTCGCTCCGGAAAAAAGAAAAAATGTCAACAACTTCTACGACTCGTTGGGTGAATTTGTAATGCGTTGTTCTGCCACTTTTGGTGTGTAACTGAATGTTGAAGAGAAATAAATGTGAGTCGTTTCAAAGATGTGTTGTTTTTTTCTGGTCTAGACCAAAGCTAATGTTGCTAACGCTATATTAACCTGAAAAAAAGACTATTTTACGTTGAATAAATATATAAATCTGGTCAGGACATATTCTCAAGTTGTTAAAGGTAATTACTTACATTTCATAGGTTCCATTTTTAGATACAATATTAACTTTTCTTTCAAAAACGATGCTATGCTACCTTTAGCATAACAAAAAAAGGGTGTGTGGTTTTATGCAGGTATCAAATACAAAAACATAGCTACAGTACATATACAGCATAAATATATACTTTTAAAGAATATTTGTTTATCGCTGGTAAAGGTTAAACAAGGTTAAGGGGAAAAATGCTCGAAGCATATGCTAACTTAGCTAAATGCTAAGCTCGCCAAGCGCTAACCTTGCTAACTGCTAACGTTGGTCAAAACTTTATTGACACCATTTCTCAAGATTATTGACATCAAATACACATTTAGTTTAATAATAATTTTTAATTGATTATTTAGCTTCAATTCACAAGCTCAATCCTGATAACCCGTGATGTGTATTTTTAACAACTCACCACCAATGTGCACGTCATCGTACAAATAAATGAAGCATAAACGTTTTACAATAGTTTTGTATAATAGACTTTTATTGTGTATATTGTAAAAATGCTCAACCAGGTACAGGAGTTGAAAATTAGCACAAGCTATAAATTCTTTATGATTCGCATTAACTGGGAACTTGTATTAAGTAAGTAAGTAAGTCATTTTTATTTGTATAGCGCTTTTCTAGACCAGGGTCACAAAGCGCTTAAACAATCAAAACAATATTCAATAAAGTATATATTTTAAAGATCAAGATAAAACTGATAGCACAACAGGAGTTCCAGAAAATCAAGGAAAAGCCTGAACAAATAAAAACTATGTTGACTGCATTGTCCCTGAAAAATAAATGAATAAATAAATAAACAAATATCCGTTTAATATTTTTTTCCTCAATATATAAAATGAGAGAAATGATTTGAAAAACTATTAGTTAATGTAGTAATTATCAGGGATATTTACACATTTATTTAGGGTGATATTATTTGCTCTAGACACCATCCGTCCTGTTACAAAACAACGACACCATCAATAACGTGAAGATTTCACAAATTAAACAAATGTTCCGTAACAGACGTGGAGGAGATTTTAAACTCAAGAGATGCTTTTTCGATGATCGATGGCAAACACACAAAGGTGTCCATTCCTCACCCTCCTCAGAGACGCAACACTCCCTCATCACGGCGGTGTTACGTAAAGTTGACCCAGTCAACTACCCTCAGAGGTCAGTGTGTCACACGTCCTCCCTCCTGGGTTATTTCTGGGACGCCATCATGCAGGTGGAAGAGAGCGTGACAGGAGTACAGGTGGAAAAACAAGAGTTTTTAGAAGGACTAAAAATAGAAGGGGTAGCAGAGAGAAAGACAGGAAAAAGGAAGCTGATCTACACAATGTACATCGACTGGAACACAAAGTCTCTTCACACTGCTGTGAACATTTCAGCAGCTTTCTGTCAGTATATGATCTGGACTGACCTCGTTGACTGCAGTACTTTTAGGACGTACACTAAACAACTGTTACACAATTATAATTGACAATTGACTGGATGTGACTAAAACTACAATACTTTTTTATTTGTTCAGGTTTATCCTTTTTTCCTTCCATTTTCTGGAACTCCTGTGTTGTTCTCAGTGTTATCTTGACCTTTTAAGTTTTTATTTTATTGAGTATTGTTTTGATTGTTTTAAGCGCTTTGTGACCCTGGTCTGGAAAAGCGCTCTATAAATATAAATTACTTACTTACTTACTTTTTATTTATTTTTCAGAAGCTTTAGATTATCTCTAGACCCCTACCTCTCACCGAAGATTGGAGTTTATAATTTTTCTTCTGGTTTTGTGTGATTATATTTGGAGCACGTACATAATAAGTTATATAAAACTACACTAAAGGTCATTTTAAACCACTAAAACAGGTCCAAACCAAAAAAACACACCCTGGACAGATAGGTAGGTGAAAATGTTCATTGGCTGTTAATCATTTCTGCTCTTTTATTTAGCATTTCATTATAATACGTTATATTTTTAACACATTTGCGTAGATATAAAAATGTTTAGATGCTTTTTTTAATACTCCTCTATTCCTCATATTGATTTCAATAAACTATTTTTTACATTTGAGAGCCTTTTTGGTATTATTTATTTCCCCAAGTACACCGGATAAATAAAATGTTCAGTTATTTGAGTGTAATGCAATGTTTTAAGATATCATTTATATAATTTTATCAATTAACTAGACAAACACAATGATTTGCAAAGTCTTAACATTATTTGTATAATTAAGTTCCCTTCACATGTGTACTTTTTACACGCCTTTTTAATTTTCTTTAAATAATATAGTATACGAGTACATGATTAGATGTGTTTTTTAAAAAACTACTTCATCCCTCATGTTCATATAAATAAAATGTTTTAAAGGGTACAAAACGTTTTTGGTATTGTTTTTATCGTTCTAAAAAATACATAATAGTATATAAACGTTTTAATTTATTTGAGTCCAATACAATTCATATATATTTACTTTATATTATTATTTTTACACTCGAACAACTAAACACGGTGCATTAAACGTTTGTTTTCCTGCACTTTATAATTTACTTTATACATTATATTTTACATTCATTCCAACCTTTTTCATTCAAGTTTTTTTTTAAATATGGTACATTAAGTTTATTTTAAACTACAATACAAACACTACAGCTATGGTATCAGTAAATGCTCACCGATAGATCATCATAGTTAAACTAAAACAAGTGTTGAAAAATTAAGTCGACGCAACTAATTTTCTTACGTTTTAATTCAATTTTATCCATCGTTTTACCGTTTAAATGCAACGTCATATCAAGACACTAGGCGGCGCCATTTCGTTTCATCATCGGCCTCAACAGTTGAGTGTCACGTGTTCCTGAGGGCATAAGGATATCATTACCAACAGGAAGCTGCAAATAAAAAAAGGTATTCGATTATTAAAGACGACCTTTAAAGTGATTTATCACTCTTTATTTCGTTTCTTTATCGACAAGTTTGGTTTTGATGTTTTGTTAACGACATCCATATGATGTCAACTGTTTTCAACTGAAAATTAAAGAAGAAAGAAAAAAGAAAGTAGAGAAATTTGATGTAGTTTGTTCAGCCCACAAGTGTGTGAATGTGCCCTTCAAAATAAAAGCTTTACCACTTGAGCAGGAAACTGATGGCAGATGTTCATTTTTATTTATCTGGGAAAATAATAAAAAGGGGAGGATTTGGAAACAGTCCAGAAATAGAAAAATATAGATGAACAGTTGCTCTCCTTCACTCCCCTTCTCTCCGAACTTCTTTGGATGGACAGATAATATGAACTTTTTTTTTTAATAGATATCTGCTACACAATCAAATCATTCATGATGTCCTTTCATTTGTTGATTCAATCACGCCCCCCCGCCCCCCCGCCCCCCCCAAATTGAATCTTCCTCCCCCCTCTCTCCCCCCCGAAAAAACCCCCAGTCTCTCTCTGGTGAAGTCGGTCACAGTAGCGCCCCCTCGTGGTGTGTCTGAGCAGCTCATGAGAGGAGGAAGTTCATGTAGCTTCGGCGTGCCGTCTACTGCCCGTTCGTCACCAGGTCCCGCTTGGCCGGCGGCACCAGGTGCAAGGGCAGGTCGGCGGGCAGCTCGTGGCCCTCCAGTTTGACCTTGATGAGATGGTTGGCCAGAGCGAACTCCTCCTCGTCCAGGTAGCCGTCTTTATCCACGTCGGCCAGCTTCCAGATCTTGCCCAGCACGGTGTTGGGGAGCTTGGACTTCACCATCTCCTTCTTGGCCGACGCCCCCGATACTTTACCGTCGATGGGCGACAGCGTGTAGAAGATCTCGCTGTAGGTGGGCAGGTCCCGCGCCACGATCCACTCCAGCTCGTCGATGCCCTCGCTCGCCCCCTCGCCGTAGCCGTGGCCGAAGGGTCCGCTCATGGTGCCGTCGAAGGCGCCGCCCTTCACGCTCTGGCTCGGCATGGACGCCTCCTCCTGCCGCACCAGCGCCATGAGCCGGGCGATGTCGTTGGCCAGCATGTCCTCCACCGCCTCCAGCAGCTTGGGCTTCAGCACCGCGAACTTGGTGAAGTCCTGACCGTTGAGCAGCTCCTGGAAGGGGAAAAAAAACAGGAATCGGCGATGGAAATAGATCAGTCTCTTTCGGGCCGCTTCCAAACGGGAGTCGCGCACACAAGGAGCAGGATTTCCTGGCGAACCAGGAAAAATAAATCTCGCCGTCGTCCGGGCCCATCCTGACGGGAAGAACGAGGGCGAGAATGTGAAGGGTGGAAAAGGTCGGAAGGTCATTCTACTCTTCGACAACTCCTACGTCTCGCTCCGGGAACTTCCCCAGACGCCCCTAGTGGAGCTCACCTGCATTTTGGCCAGCTTGGGGAAGTCTCCGGGGGAGATCTGGTGCTCCTTCTCGATCCTCAGGTAGATCTCCCCGAGGTTGGCGATCAGCTCCTTCTTCTTGGACTCCTTTCCAAACACGGATGGCATCTCTTTTTTCAGGGAGCTGATGATGTAGGCCTGCACCTGCCGGACAGAACTCTAGCGTTAGTCGCTTCGCACACTAGTCACTGTGCGACCGACACCTCTGTCGGCCATCTTGCTTTTCACTTGACCCTCGTGTTGTCTCAGGGTCAAGGTGACCCAGAAGCCCGAAAACAAATGTGTTTGTTTTATCAATTGTGGGTTACCTTAAGGGTTAAAATTCCTTTTGTTTAGCATTGAGATATATTTTCTAAATTATTGAACTATAAATAAAATAACAAATTTCTATACGAAAGATTAAATTATTATTATTTTATTAATGAACCATTTCAAAAGTATTTTTTCGACACAGAGTTTGGTATTCTTATTTCAAATAATTTTTAAAATACATTTTCTAAATGATACATTTTAATTCGACCCTTAAAGCCAGCATAAAAAAATGTAATGTAATGAAATGGCCACCAGAGAGTCGGCCATGTTGAATTGATTTGCCAGTGTTTTTAATTTAATTATTCGATAAAAACAAATCTTTTAATATTTAAATCATTGAATTTAATTGTTAAAAATATTCTAATGGCACCGATGTACTTTCATAGTTTTCTGAACTAAAGATGGCCGACTAATGGGTAACAGTGTTTCAAAAGGGTTGAACTGCTGACCTTGGCGAGGCGAGCGCGCTTGATGAGGTCGTTGAGTTTTCGCAAGGCGGCGTTACGAGGCAACGACTGGATGTCGGCGAAGAGATCCTGCTCCTCCGCCTCGAACAATTTCCTGTTGTCCGGGACCAGCAGCGGTTGAGCCCAGAAGGATCCGATGTAGACCCGGACCACCTGGAGAGAGAGAAGGTTTGGAAGATACGATGAAACTTCTTTTGCGTTACAACTCGTTCAGTCTGGTTAACGCCAGGTTTCTGCCTGAATGAAGTTTTTTTTACAGCGGGTGTTGCTTGGGTCAAAGGTATGTCAGGCCATGCAAAAGAATTGAAGGCTTCGATTGAGTATATTCGACTGAAGATTGAACACATTCGTTTCTGGCTCCCCCTACTGCTGGAACAGTGTCATTGCAACAGTTTAAACCGTTGTGAAGCATCTCCTGCTCCCATGTGCATTCGGCTTCAGGAAATGGTGGGAAAAAAAGACTCTTGGGTTGGTTTTCTCTTACTGAAAACTTCAAAAAGTACTTTGAAGCCATATTGACAATAAATGCAATCGCCATCTTTGACCCACTGCCATAAGCAGTTTGGCGGTCATGTGACTAGCAACCATGCCTTCTTGTCCGTCCAGACAAAATTATTTCATGTTGAGCACATTTTAAATAATAATAAGAGTTCTAAAGAACGAGTCATTTCGATCTATAATGTAAAATAGAAAAGATCCTAATGTTACACCGTTCACTGCCAAGTGTGTGCAACAGTGTTTTTTTTTTTTATTTGTGTTTTCAAAAATATATTTGAATTATACTAATATTTGTCATTGGACTTTCTAAAACATTTAGTAATTTTCTATTAACTACAATATATTTTTATTGTTAAAGTAAGCTTCGCACTCGACCGTCTGTAATATAGTATTTGGTTGTGGTGGTGTTTTTTTCTACAGCACCCTTGTCTTAATAAAAGGGTCTTGCTGTTGCCTACTCTGCCCCCCCCCCCCCCATTCCTACTCTGGCATTGTAATGTCACAGGAGTCTAAAACTGCGACGCCCATCAATGGATAACCGGCGGAACAATATTTCAAGCTCAAATGACTAGTCGTTGATTAACCTCATCACAAGAAAAGAAAAGTGGACTTTCAAGGTGTCAATTAATAATTTTCTACAAGAGCCAAAGGTTCCTGCTCGGTTTATGAATACAGCCTTGGATCAAACATTAACTCGACAAATGCAGCTCACATGACATTTATTCGTCTATTAGAAAGTAGAATTCCAGCCTCTTCCGAGTCAGAAATCATGTTCCAAGATCACGAGACTAAATGTTTGGTTTTTGGAACTTTACCTCGGGCGTGTTGATGATTTTGCCCAAAGACCACATGAGAGCGCCGTAGACCCTCATCAGCTGCTGAGTGCTGATCTGGTCGGCCTTGTTCAGGACCACGCGCATCTTGTCCTCGTGGTTCTTCAGGGCCCGGATCACCTCGGAGAACTCGTCGGAAATGTCCAGTTTGTGGGCGTCGAACAGGAGGATGATGCGGTCCACGCGCTCGGCGAACCACTCCAGCACCGCCGCGAAGTCGTAGCCTGCGGATCAAAGATTTCTGCTTGAGAACCGCCGACAAAATGGCGAACATTTTTGTTTGTTATAAATCCTGGTTTTACAGCACATGTGTCAAACTTAAAAGGCGTGGGATCCAGATATCAAACTCTCTTTACGTGGCCCGCAGGATCGTAGATTATTTTCATTTTGATAACGTGACCCAATGAAACCAGTGTTTAAGATAAGATAAGGAGAATAGATTATGCAAGTCAACCATTAAACAGATTAAAACTAATGTTGAAGGAGAGAAATTGTATAGTTTTTTCGTGAAGAACCGCTAAAAAGATGTTGAGCCCTTGTGTGAAAGTTTGAAAACCCTTTTCAGGATCAACAGCTAAATAAAGGTGAACAACCACTTAACATGTGTACGTTGTTCAACAACATAAATGGAAAATTAAAACTTAATTATTAGTAAAACAAAGATAAAATAAACATATTTCCGGGAACACATGTATGAAAATGAAAACATTCCATTATATTGGTAAATATTGTGGTAATATAAAACAATTTGCATTAAAAAAAAAGGGTTTTTTATTTTTTATTTGTTTTTTTATTAAATCAAGTTCAAGATTTTATTTGTCAAACTATATACTATACACTATTTACTATACTATATTCATGACATACAGCGCAGATGAAATTTCAGTCCCACGGTGAAAAACAGGCAGTAAAGAAAATGAGTTCTATAGGTAGAAAGAACATTAAATAAAACAGTCAACAAGACATAAAATAAACAATCAACTAAACTTATATTAAACAGGTTAAACAATAATGATTTTATATTAATGTCAGTGTAAAATCATAACCCCAAAAAGTTTAAGGTTACAAACCATTACCTCATTATAAAATAAAGCAGTTTGACACCAACACTTATTTGTGGTATAGTTGACAAATAAAGTAAATTTGGAAATTGTAAAGCAACAACAACTTCTCGAAACTACTGACAAAACAAAGGGGGAAGCTCAAACGAAACAAAAGAATTCTATGTCAGGGGGAAACTTCAGGAGGAAGATGAGTTGTGCTTTTATGAATGTGCATGTGACTCATCTGGTCGGAGAAGAATGCAGTCGGAAGAAAAAAAAAGAAACTTTACAATCATCTACAGATCTGCCACGCTCACATTCCGGCAGGCCTGACATGTCACTGAGCTCGCTCTCTAAAAAGTGGGCGTGAAAAAGAAGGCAGAGTGATGAGTGGAAAAAAAAAAAAAAGGCCCGGGGAAGAGTAAACATGTGAAAAGGCGATGTCAAAACGAAGTGAAAGTAAAAGAAGCGACTGCACCCACAATTACGATATCCGGGGTTTTTTCTGAAGGGGATGTACGGAGAATATTTTAAGCCAGATTTCTCGGTAAGAGACCTTTGAGTCGATTGAAGTGTCAGAAAGCAGCTGCTTGAGTTCACTTATAGCCCGACAACTGCTATGACGCCTCCATACATGCAAACATGCACAGACATGCTGTCACTCACAGCCGGCAACAAAGACCATCTTGGGAATTAAATATATCAAATATTTTACCTACATGTTCAAGATGATAATTATCTTTCCAATAAATGAACGGTTTATTCGCTGAAAGATGGTTGTAAGATGTAGACCAAGAGGCCAAAACCTTTCAGCAGTCAAAAATAAATAAATAATTTAAACAGGAAGTCTGATTAGGATATTGTATTTTCATTCTGGAAGGATTGATCTACAGTAAGTAAGTAAGTAATAGATGTAACTTATTTGTAAAGAGCCTTTTTTTAGACCAGAGCCAAAGCTCGGGTGTAAGTCTGGATCAGATCATTGATCTAAGAAGGAGCATGACCATGAATGAATGAATGAATGAATGAATGAATGAAACGAAACTGACAGCCAATGCAGTTTTAAGGATCGGGAAAATGTAAGTTCTTCTACTAGAGCGGGTCAGAATCGTCGCTGCAGAGTTCTGAATCAACTGCAGGCGAGACAGATCCTTCTTGTTTAGACACCAAAATAATTTGTTACAATAGTCTGAACAAGAAGACACAAACACATGGATTATAAGCTCCAGATCGTGTTGTGACATCATTTTCCTACGTTTAGAGCTTTTCTCAGTTGAAGGAAACAGTTTTTGGTCAGTTTTATTCGCAGTGTTGAACTAGAGACATGTCTTTGTCGAATACAACACCCAGGTTTCTCAGGCTCAGTTTGACAGACTGACCTAAGTCACCCAAGTACTGACTCAACCCTCGTTCTACAGTATTTAAGTTAGCCATGCGTTTCTCTACCTCAAACAATCCCTTCATATTCATTTTATTCAACGTCACTTTTACCCTTATCGGAAGTCTCTGTATAATTTTTGACGCCAATAATCCATGTTCCATATCTTAAGACCTGACCTTCTAGGTCACCGTATCAACAAGAATACGAAAACATTTGATTTTGAGTGAATAAATAACATAAACGTGACGTAGAAGGTTCTTATGCAGCCAGCAGGTCGATGAGCTCGTCACCGTCACCAACATGTTCAGACAAAGTTTGAAGAAAATATTTACCAACCGTTTATTCAGGACTTGTTTGGTGACGGATCTATGAACGTAATGAACATCCCAATGATTCAATCTAATCGTTGTTTATATACTATTATATTAGGGAAAATCACCAGCATTTACATTTAAACATATAATCATAATAAATGTATCATCAAAGTGTCTTTTTTTTTTTTTCACCGGAAAAGACAATCTGCTGATTTTTTTTTTTCCTTTTCATTCAACCAAGTGCTGAGAGCATTTTACTGCTGACACTACAAAAAAAAGTTGTGTAATAAAAGCATAATGCAATTGTGATTGTAAGTGTTTCACATGAGTCACTTACAGGATGTGAGAAGCTCTGCATTTCAAATGGCAAACCTCTATTTTACGTTTATCGTTCGTATATATATTGCGAGGCTGTTGTGGTGAAATTAAATCAGGGATTTACTGCTTCCATTTCAATAGATACTTTGATGAAAACTTTATTGTTAATGTTGTATTTGTGTCAGTACCACATCATTTCACACAGGACATATGGAATAGAGGAAGATGGTGACAAAGCGGATGACATGGGCCTCTACTGGTTTGAGAGAAAGAGATATCAAGTAAGAATGAGACGACCATTCGTTTTAGTTCTTTCTTTCAGGTCAATAAACAACAACAACTTTTTTATAATTAACTACACTATTCAAAGGAATAACTTCATTAAAAAGAAAATCTTACAAAAAATAAAAAATAAATAGTTCAAATAAGAAATTTAAGCTTTTAAAAAAGGTAGTTTCATAAACGATTATTACACTAAATTAACTATATCCGTTAAGTAATCCTGTTTGAATCGCTGCAGCTCAGACGACAACTTAATGTCTTTATAGTGTTTAAGTCAGTGGTTCCCAAATATGGGTGTGAGAAGAAAAATCCTTTCATATCATTTCTGTTCTATTGATTTGTATCATCAGGAAGGTTTTAAGATTTGGTTTTATTATGCAAAAAAAGCACTGGATGAAACTAATTTTCTTTAAAAATAAAATGCCTGTAAACTAGTGAAAGAAAAAAGAGTAAAACAAGAACTCTTGGGGATGATCTTGTTGTAAAACGGACCAGAGCTTTTTTGCTTATTCAACTTTATGGTGAGATTTATTTTTCATGTACTTAAGGAAAGTTTTTGGAGGTATTTTTCCCTTTTTCATTTAAAGGTCGGTCCATGAATATAATATGTTGACATGAAACTGGTCCCAAGAAAAGGTTGGAAACCATCAAATTTCAGGAGAAAAAAAAATCCTGTTTGGCAACAAAGCCGACCTATAAACTAAACTAAAATCAAGAGTGCACCGAGCAGCAACAACTTCGATAAACAATCACCCGCTGGGATCCCGAGCCGCGACATCTGACACTCGGCGGTGATGGCGGCGATGAACGGGGCCAAGTAAAACAAAAGCTGTCCTCGTTCCCGACCCGATGTGTGTGCTGATGACTTTTGTCTTCATCTACACACCTTACGCACGCCTGTCACGCCTCAGCTGCTCTATCAAAACAGAACATGTTTAAATATGACACAACTATAACGCACCGCGTCTGTGTTTATGCAGAAGCAGACCTGCCGATAAGTCGGGGTCTGGTGAACGTATGGAAACCTTCACTCTTACGTTTCCTCCCTTCTGGAAAATTACAGGTACAAGATGCTATCTTGACGTGAAGTATGACAACGTTATCTTCAAGATAAGTGTACGATAGAGAAAGAAGAATTTAAAAAATGAGGCGAACAGCTGCAACGACGGAGCATCGTCTCGGATCATGAACGTCGGTTCAAGAGGGATCAGGATCAACTACAGGTTCTAGTGTTGATGATAATAACTGCTGCGAATGTCAAGACAAAGGTCAGGGCGGCATCTCCTGAGTGACGGTAAATAGTTCAGATGAATTCATTTATTTGTCACCGGTGTGTATCTGGTGATACAATACGTATCACGATGCAGTGACAAGGATATGATATATTGTGATACTGTAGTAACACGGATATATGTGTAGTATTGTCGAGTACTTGACAGACCACATGACTCTTGACGAAGTCGTAACTGCTTTCATTTGTTTTCAAACCAAAATATGTCCAAAATAAATCAGCTTTAAAGGCTACTGGAGTCGACTGTATCCTCTCGTCCCCAGCCGTTGCCAGGATCTCAAAGTATTTTAGTATTTAATGGAACCACAAAAATGAACTACCATCTTGATACTTGCATGTTAATTGGACAAAAAAATGTGCCGGTGTGCGGTTGAATATCGATACATTATTGTGAAAAAGGCAATATTTATTTTTTCTGAACCCAAGAATGATCTGCTCCACGTATTACGATGGCAATTTCTGGGATAGAATTTAAATCAGATGTTGTTAGCAGAACAAAATGTATGTTTACCTATCTGTCTTTTACAAGAAGTACATGTCTGATTACAGTACTGTCTTCTCATTCTTTGATGCTCTATCCGGCCTAAATATCTCTGTGTGGTTTGCTCCCATCAAATCATTCAGTTTTACCATTAGGTAAGGTAAGGTAAAACTTTATTGATCCCTCAGGAGGTCTCCTTCGGGAAGTCTCTGTGTACTTACACGCACTACTGATCTTTTATCTAGCTTATTGTAAAACAAGTCACGATTTAAATGTATGTACCCTGATTTTGAGCAAACTCGATTTGGCCCCGGGGTCCTTGAGTTTAAAACATGTGATCAACACTGTTCTAACGATTAAACAAATGTTCATTGTACGCTCTCGTGTCTAACGGCAAATATTTGTAGTACGGTTGTTGATATTCTTGTTTGTATGTAAATATCAAGTTGAGGTTGAAATACCAAAAAATATGCATTATTTTTCACTTTCATATGCTAAAGGTTAATTAATATTAATGTAAAAGAATATTCATAAAATGAAGAGGCGTAATTCTTCCTGGTTCCAAAACCCAAATGAAATAGGATATTGAATTTAAAAGGATAAGAATTAAATTAAATTCATTAGATTAGAAATAATATAGAATACACAAAAGCATTGTTTTAATTAACCATTAACCTCTGTATAAAAAGAAAATATTTTGAAAATATTCCATTTTTGAATTACTGTAAATTATACATATACATACATATAATATATAAATATATATATATATATATATATAGAACTCGGCCTTTCAATATAAACATGAAGGAATTCAATTACTCAATAAAAACGAATCTAATGCTTAAAGGTCAACATTTAAATATAAAATAAAAAATGTCAACATCTAAAATGTTAAATTCAACCATTCAATATTCTGTTATCAATCACTGATGTACTTTTAATACCAGGACGAGATGAACTCTACACTTTTGCCTGAAAGAGGCACCGGGGAAAGGGACCTCCAAGATGCATTTTAAAATTCCCAAAACTCAAAATTATAACACAAACAGCGAAATAGTTTTTGTGCAGTCAGTCCCTTTTTCACACATTCACTGCCTTAAATTTGAAGATTGTTGCACAAGATCGACCAAGTCACACACCCAGACCTCCACGTGTCTACTCGGGTCGTCAGATGGAATTAATCATCACTTGAACAGGGTTTCAAAACTTGCTACGTCATTCTCGGCAGATGGCGGGACACTGAACTCAATAAAAAACAGATTGGGGGCTTGTGAGGTTGTGGACGGGCGTGGAACAAGTCTTGGGAAACTCTGCAATGTTTGACATTTCGTTCGACTTCCTTTCCCTTGAGAACACAAAAAACACTGGTGTGTGTGTGTGTGTGTGTGTGTGTGTGTGTGTGTGTGTGTGTGCGCGCTTCCTCTCGGGGGGGGGGGGGGGGGGTAAATCCAGGTACAAAAAGCAGAAGTAGTGCTCCGTCACGTTTTCATTTTCTTCTTCAATTTTAAGTAAAACTTGCGGGTGTTGCAAATTCAGAGTGACCTTTGGGTTATTAAAGTGATGGTGAGAGGAAAGAAAAAAAAAACTTGCCGGTAGCTTTTTAACAGAGTCACCGGCAGGATCTTAAAAGATACAGCCGGAGGAGGGTTAAAGAGATGGCGGCACGTGACGCTACGTCAGTCCGATTTGCATGACGGGCCCGAGGCTTCCGACAGGCAAACATGAGTTTGAGCGAGAAGTTGAATATGGTTGGGACTTTGAGAGAAAACAAACAAAACCAATCGTGCACCAGAGGAAAATAAAGAAACAGATGTCGCGGCAGACTGTTAAATGTTTCAATCTTCACAGATGACTTCATAAAAAAGCTGCCAAGTGTGTTAGTCCGTGTCGGACTTTTAGGGTGCGGCTCAGTGTGGTCAGAAGAGAGCATGTTTTTAGTACCGACCTCTGCTGATCCTCTGTTTCTCTCCTGAAAGGATTCCGGGAGTATCGATGATGCTGATGCTCTCCAGGACGGGGTTCGGCATCTGGGCGCACATGAACCTGGTGGGGAAACAAGAGACATGACGATGAGGATGAGGGTGTGGATTTAGGTTAAATGACAAAACCAGTCGGGGGACATCTTGTACATACAAAGTCCTTGAAACATAAGATGAAGGACAGAAACTTTGTCATTTAATTTGAATTGCAAATACGTGTCTTTGTCTGGATACACATTGTAGAAAAGCTGTAGAAGTGAACATCAGTGAATTTTAAGTGCCTTGAGACCCTGGTCTGTGAAGGGCACTTTACAAAAAACGAACCTACTCACTTATTTTCATTGACCGCGTATCAGCAGAAGTGAAACAACTCGTGGCTTATTTTTCGGGTAAACAAAACAAGCGCGTTCACTAATGTCACATTGAAGAAAACCTTTCAGATAGTATTGGGTAATACAATGGTAATTATCAAAAGTATTATCGGTCCATGCCTTATGGGCTGATAATGGCACCACTGTGATAAAGTAAGTAAAAGTTAACTCAACTCGTAAAACTAATTCGACACCAACTAAAATCAAATAATTGATTTAGGACAAGGAACAAGGACATGCATTAAAGGCCTAATCCGTAGGTTTTAAAATAGTGTTTAGAGCTCCCACTAGTGTTGGAATGGAGTACAGATTCTAATGTTGTAAAGTCTTTCGTTCTGTGCATATACATTTGTCCACAAAATAAGATAAAATGCTCTTGTAGATTTGGTTTCTTGTTTTATCTCCTAGCAAATTGAAACATGTCTGTCAGTACTTCACATGAAAATATGTCCATGACTCACTGTTCGTAGTTTCGTGGTCACGTGGATACTCTCGGGCAGGTCGCCCAGGCAGAGTCACGTGGAAAACCTCATTGTTAAAATACCCGCTAAAGAGTTCAACTACATGAGTCATGAGAGTTCAAAATCAAACCATCATTACGCAACGAAAAATATGAACAGGATTATTAATTCAGCGTTCCTCATTGAACTACAGTATATCTGAGGAAACTCACGGCGGATTCGTCAGAAGTCCTTTTCTGACCTTGCAAACACACACACACACAGCCGTACACAACACATATAGTTAGTCAGTGAACCAATATTTACACGACAATGGCAGCGACAACTAAGCCTCCTATGATAGAGATTACCAAAGTAAATTACAGACATTTTTTCTCACGTAATAACAAGTTAATTTCTACTTCTAATTCATTCATTCATTCATTCATTCTAGAGTTTATGAACATGTTGTCAAAACAAACAAAGAAAAATTCCTTCCCCCAACGGTTTGTTTAACAATGAAATCATAGTCAACTTTCCATCCACTCGGTCCATATTTCCCGGCAAGACGGGAGAGTTCGAAGGAAACGGTGAAACAATACAGAATGATTTATTAACCGTGGTCTCGACTCGCTCCCGCAACACAATGGCCTCTTATTAACGTCGACGTCGGGTGGAAGACGACACGCAACGTCGCGTGTGGGACGAGTGAGTTTAACATATAACAACACAACACAGAGTCAGGGATTGTTAAGATGACCAGAAACACTGAGAACTCATTCCTGCCCCCCCGAGTCAGAACCAATACTCACAACATGGGCTTAGAGGCAGCGAGTCATAAGACTGGGGGGGCTAGGGGGGGCGGCTTGCTTTTACATTCCTAGCCCAACCACACTGGAAACTGAACCGGAGGAGCCGCATCACATGTAGGGTGAAAAGTGGAAAAAAAATCTGACAGGCTAGTGAAAGACAACAGAGAAGCGTCGGTGTCTGAAGTTACATTTTCAAAAACACTGGCTGCAGAGATAAGAAACACGCAGGAGTTTTCCATCCCTCCTCTGGCACGGAGCGCTGGAATTTTGGCTCAGGGTTTTCCAATAAACTCCCTCGTCCCACATTTTCCACAGAGAGCTTGAAGGGGGAAAAAAAAGGATGATGTTGGATTCCAGGAAAACAATATGACACCACCAAGAGATGATTCGTGTCCAGGATCAACTCAGGAAGGTGAAATCATCCTTGAGTTTTTCACTCGGGTCCTGTGACTGGAAGAGGCCTGTCCTAGCGCTTGACCTCCGACCTCAAGTCACATTGTTATCTCGACATCCAGCGGAGGAAACTGCCGCGAATGTTGAATGGAGTTATTAGTTAGAGTTTTGCTTAACGTTTTTGGGTCAACACGAAAGTGTCTACATCAGCACAAATGTGTTTTATGTCAACAGTTCTTGTGTATGTGGGAGATTTCAACTCAGTTCCTGGATTAAAAAAAGGACAGCAGCGGGACAGGACAGCGTCGGTCAGGATGGGCCGGGTGCGGAACTAGATTCCGCTGAGTCAGATTTCACCGAGCGATGGCTCACGGCGGGGACACGAAGCACACTGGGGCCCCTGACTGGTGTTTCTGCTCAAGAGGAAAAAAAAAAAGCCCTTATTTGGAGGGAGAACGATTCAGTGACTGGTTGGAATAAATGTCGGTCTAACCGGCTTCTGTCGAGTTTGCAAGTTCGGAGATAAAAAACTCTCACAAATAACTGTTTACGCCGAGAGCGGGTCTGATACGAGACGGGTAGTTAGAGACTTATACGCAGGTCTGCGGGCTGGGATTGAAGCGACGCCCAAATGACTGATTACAAATCAGAGTTCTGGATCATTTTCCGCTCTGCAAAAACGAAAGATAAAACAAAACGCAATTTGTGTTTGCAACGGGCAAAACATGGCAGATGATAAGTGAGTTAGATTCATCGAAGTGGTTTCTCATCATTGGCTGGGACCCCCGATATATTAACTATGTTTTTGAAAGACCTTTAGTGGAATGAAGAAGTAAAATGAAACAAGAAAATAAGATTGATGGTCTAACTTATGTGTACGTTTCTTTCATTTCAAACCAACTTTTGTCATCAGGTAAAGTAGTGGTGTAAGAAATAAATCTATATACCTATATTCAACAACACTACGTCAATTAATATTAAATCATATTTTATTTTTATCATAGTTATTTATGGTTTATATAACAATACAATAACATGTAAATATTCAAGGATTTCGTTTTTTGTGTCGCAATAAAACTTGTATCCAGTAGATGGCAGCAGTCATTGTGTCCTCCGCAGCTAAAGGAACAATGAAGTCCAGCCAGTCCCGGTGATGACTGAGGACAAGGGGATACCGTCAACTCGAGCCGTTTTTAAAGCTGACGTTTGGACATATTTTGGTTTCAAAACAAATGAAAGCATTTACGACTTTGTCAAGTCAAATACTCGACAAAATTATAAATATATCCTTGTTCCTACTGTATCGCAATATATTACAATATCATTGCCCCAGTATCATTATACACGTTGTATCGTCTGTTTCTTGCTAATACACTTCACTATAAAGTAATATCAAAGTTCAAGATTAGAGATGTGTAAATATATTTTAGGGAGAAAATGGGAATTAGCCATGTGTAGCAATGGAAGATTCTTAAAAACTTTTACTTATACAGTATATTGTAAAAACTCAATGGACTCTTTAACACAAACCAACAAACACAATGGTCACATACTTGCAAGCAGTAAATAACGAGCAAAATTAAATAGTTATTGTGCCATTTAGAAAAAAGTATTGTGTGCTCGCTGCTTATTTATCCTTCTCAATTCACTTCACCGACCGCCTCTCAGGAAGTACTACGGACATCCAGGAAAAGAACAATCCTTTATATCTTGTGATAAAATGGGACTAAATCCAACAGTTTGTCGAACGATGCACGGCGCACAATGGTCTTTGTCGACTCACAATCTTATCCCATTTCCTCCAAATGCTGCTCAGAGCTCTATAAAGGTGACAGGTGGGTTATCCGGATCAGAACCAGGGCGCTCCTTTTACAGGAATAGAACATTCATCAGAATTAAAACGAAGCCATTGGGTAAAGGGAAATACATTGTGGAAGCGTTTAGATGAATATTATATGAAGGAAGACGGGCTGGATTGGGCCCAAATGAATCCAAATTTAAAATATATATTAGAAAGATGTTTAAAGGACAGTGAGGGAGAGAAGACTAGAAACTATTTAAAAGTTTCTAAGGCATTAACCACTATGTTTTGAAGAATATTGTTCATCAGTAGAGAGTCTTGGATTAATACCAAGAATTGCACAAAAAGAAAAAAAGAAGCGATTGTCCAGTCTGAAGGTTTTTGTTTAAGATTATAGTAATTACGTTTAGAAAAAAGGTCTTAGAAAGACTTCTTGATACATCTGGCTCAGCCTTAGACAAATATTAAAAAAAAAAAATGATACTACATAAAAGTGAGGGTAACATTTGCGCAGATAAACAACATCTGGTTTGTAAATTTTGTTGCTTTTTGAAGTTTATATGTGGAAGTAAACGTGGAGAAATGCTTTCACTTGTCATACAGGAAGTGACACGGACAGTTGTGCAATGACTTCAAAAGTCCCGGGAGAATAAAAGGAACAAAAAATGTAGAGTGGAGGCGGATTTTGTTTTCTTTGTGTATCCTAATTTTGGTTAAATAAAAGAAACGTCATAAGCTGGTGGAGGACACGCCCGGTATAGTCATGTGGAGAGATTTCAAAGCAACTCATTCACAAGTTCCAACGGAAGATTACACAGCGATTAAAAGTCGAGCGAAAATGAATGACACGTCGCCTGGAAGGATGACGAACGCTGACTAGGCGATCGCCACACAGTCTTGCTACTACTATGTTATAATATACGAGATAGACGCAGACCTTCAACCTCATTTAAAGATTGCACAAAGGACCTGAGGGAGGGAGGGAGGTTGCCTGGCGCTCACGATGCGTCAACACTTTTGTACGGTCGGGAAGGTGCAGAAGTTCTGACCTTGCGGTCGGACCAAGGTCCGTGTTTGGTTGCCTGGTAACGCACAACGTCTCCAAAGGAAGTCGACGAGTTGAAGTACCTGTCGGCCTTTTGGCTTTCATGTACAAAGAATGGATCTCCCACCCGTTTGTTGACGCTGAAAACCCGCATTCCCGCAGGATGATGACAGACATACTCGGGTCTGACACATCCGATGAGTTTGTTCCACTGCATGCGAGGGATTTAAATAACACGTGTCGTGACATGTGTTATTTCAGTGATGAGCAGGTATGTTGTGACAGTTGTGCTCAACACACCTATGTTGGCGACAGAATCAAATCAACTTGGCTTTCCAGAGAAATTAGGTAAAACTACGGCTAGTATTGATGGAAGAAGGTTCATGGTAAAGTGTAGCCCGGGGGCCAGACACAGCTATTTGAGTTATGTGGCCCTTTAGAGTAGAACAGATCTGAGTGGAAAGTGCTTGACAACTAACCTTTCTTTTTATTAATGCATGAACTCAAGTTACAACTTTCTTGAGTAAGGACAATTTCTTTGTCCTTTTTGTGAATATTTCTTGTCCCTTAAATAGTTTTGGCGAAGATCCTATTTTCAAAAAGTTATTATATAGATTTTACAAATATGAATGGGCATATTTAAGTGAATTTATGTTGATAATATTTCATTATTTTTTGGCTTTATCATTATCGTATTACGGTGGCCTGGAATTGAAAAAGAAAATGTACTTATTCTGAAACCAAATTACAATTTCCTTGAACTATAAATAGGTTAAAATAGTTTTTAGAAGCGTTTCAAGAGTTTGTAAATGTGTTTTAAGAGTCTTTATATGTGTTTCAATAGTTTTCAGATGTGTTTCAAGAGTCTTTATACGTGTTTCAAGAGTCTTTAGATGTGTTTCAAGAGTTTTTAGATGCGTTTCAAGAGTTTTTAGATGCGTTTCAAGAGTTTTTAGATACGTTTCAAGAGTCTTTAGATGCGTTTCAAGAGTTTTTAGATGTGTTTCAAGAGTCTTTAGATGTGTTTCAAGAGTTTTTAGATGCGTTTCAAGAGTTTTTAGATGCGTTTCAAGTGTCTTTAGATGCGTTTCAAGAGTTTGTAAACGTGTATCAAGAGTTTGTTAATGTGTTCCATGGGATTCTAAATGTGTTTCAAGAGTTTGTAAATGTTTTTTAAGAGTTTGAAAAACGTGTATCAAGAGTTTGTAAATGTGTTCTAAGAGATTCTAAATGTGTTTAAAGAGGTTCTAAATGTGTTTTAAGAGTTTGAAAATGTGTTTCAAGAGTTTGTAGATCCATCTACATCTGATCTTGTTCCGGGTGTGGGTCAATAAATGACACTTAAAAAAGTAGTTTCATGAAAACTCGAGGAGACTCCAGAGTCCTCCAGGGTCTTGTTTTTTTTCAGTGACCTACCTGTTCAGAAAGGCGTTGCCGAAGGCGTTGAGTTTGCGGAAGGGCTTCTTGGGGTCCACCACCAGGGCATTACCCGGGATCACCCCTTCCTGGTCGCCGTGCATCACCGCGATGAACGAGTCGGTGGTGGGCTCGGGTCCAATCCGCATACCGGGGAAGTCCTTCTCCATGAGGTGGCGAATGAACGTGGTCTTGCCGGTGGAGTACTGGCCCACCAGCAGCACCATGGGCTTGTTGTCGAAGTCGGCATCTTCGAGGGCCGGGGAGTGGAAGTCGTGGAACCGATACGCGTCCTCCAGGGGGAACAGCTTGGTCCGGTACAACCGCCGCAGCCCGTCCGCCACGTTCTGGAACAGCTCCGGGTCTTTCTTCATGGTTTTCCTAAACATACTGTCGAGTTAAGTGAGACGACACGACCGTGTCAAAAAGTTCCCTGTGGCCGTCGGTTCTGGTGTCACACCGCTGGGGGAGGTAGCTGCTGCCCGCTAGAATGACTCTCCGGCTGGGGCGAGGTCTCGGAACTTTTTAGTCCCCACCCTCCTCTGGTTAGCTAGCCACACACACCGGGGAAGGACTCCCTTCACAGTTGACTCAAAACCTTACACCACCCACCGACTCAGACGGTTCATATATCGCTTCTATTAACTGTGTTTTTTTTTAACATAAAATACCTATCATTTTTTTTTACGTTCGACACTGGTGAGCTAACTAGCATTAGCAACCGGCTGTCAGTGACCTGCTGAACCCAGAAAGCTGAGCGGCGTAACCGGATATACTTCAAAATAAAAGACGGGTCCATTACTTTTGAACCGTCAACCATTTGCAATTATTAACGAAGACAATGAAATACAAAAGATAAAGCCATTTAAAAAAAAAAGTTATTTAAAATCGCTTATTATCATGACATCTCTTAATTGTTTCTGTATTTCTCAACAGAGGATGGATCACTACATGTAGTTTGAAGTCAAACATAAGTATCAAAGGGAAAGAAAAAGTAATTTTGCAATTATTAACGAAGACAATAAAATATACAAGATAAAGCCATTTTCTTTTTTTTAAAACGTTATTTAAAATCGCTTATTATGTTCTCAACTCTTAATTCTTACTCCGTATTTCTTAACAAACGCAAGGTGGATCACTACATGTAGTTTAAAGTCAAACGTAAATATCAAAGGGAAAGAAAAAAGTAATTTCAAAGTCAATTTGCAATTATTAACGAAGACAATGAAATATACAAGATAAAGCCATTTAAAAAAATTATTATCATGACATCTCTTACTTGTAAGTCAAACACAAGTCAAAGTCAATTTGGTGAATAACTATTAAACACAGAAAAATTCACACTCTCTGCTCGCCCTTATGTCGACTAAGGGTTAGGATTATTTTCAGGGAAATCAGTTTGTTTTTGAAGTTACAGACATAAATGTAAGTCCATGTGAAGGTCACAAATGGAGCTCAGTTGTCTCCGAAAACACTCACATAAAACATCCAAATTCCTTTATACTCCAAGTCTTTAACATTCCTCTTATATTGAAGCCTTGACCAGAGAAATTGTTTTGGAAAAAACTAGAAACTCCCACTTTAATCAAACTAAAATATAGATTTATTTAACTTTTTTGTCTTTTTCGTACCAATTTCTAATGTTGAGGCTTCAATACAAGAGGGATGTTACAGATGAGCAGTATGGAGATTTTGGGATGATTTTGAGTGTCTTTTTGGATGAAGAAAAGTGAACCCTGTTAGTGATATGGACATATAGACCCCCTGTAACAAAAAAAAAACTCTCCCATAAGTCGACATTAAGACGAGTAGAAAAGGAGTGAAATTAAATGTATTATGCGTGAAAGTAAAATGTGACTTGGGACCTTTTATTAGTTTTCCAAGATGGAGCCTACCTTTGCACAACCCGACATTTATTGAGCATTTCACTCAAAAAGGATGTAACAAAGGATGCTGTTGGTAAAGTCATAACACTGTGTGTAAAGTGATGTAACTCCAGAGCAATAAATTACTTTTTATACAAACAGACCTTTGTGACTTCAGGAACATTTGTGGTATGACTTTTTTCGTTAACATGACATGATGCGACGTGTCACCAACATTAATGACACTTTGAAATAACATTAATGCTCATGTTTATGGAAAGCTGACAACTATGTTATGTACACAACTTAAAGAAGATATAGATCTAAAAGGTAAACAAGAAGGAGCTGTCTCGCCTGCAGTTAATACAAAACTCTGCAGCAAGAATTCTGACTCGCTCTAGTAGAAGAACTCACATATTATGTATGTATCTATCTATCTCTATCTATCTATCTATCTATCTATCTATCTATCTATCTATCTATCTATCTATCTATCTATCTATCTATCTATCTATCTATCTATCTATCTATCTATCTATCTATCTATCTATCTATCTATCCGTCTATCCATCTATCCATCTATCCATCTATCCATCTATCCATCTATCCATCTATCCATCTATCCATCTATCCATCTATCTATCTATCTATCTATCTATCTATCTATCTATCTATCTATCTATCTATCTATCTATCTATCTATCTATCTATCTATCTATCTATCTATCTATCTATCTATCTATCTGTCTATCTGTCTGTCTGTCTAGAAAGGCGCTTTACAAATAACTATCACTTACTTACCTACAGTTTATATCACTATAACACATTAAAAATGTGCTGATAACATGAAAACCTAAAAGTGTATTAAAGGTGAAATAGATCTGTGTTGTTGTAGTTCTAGGTCTGAGATTGAATCAGTCTTTTGTCCCCCCCTGAGTTATTACATGGTAGTATTATACCCTTGTTATATATTTTTCAATCGATTGAAAGAATTTCTCCTTCGGGATCATAAAGTATCTTTTAATTTATATTTTTGTTTCGATATTATTGGTGTGGGCATCATATTCATCGATAGATAGATAGATAGATAGATAGATAGATAGATAGATAATCTAGTAAGAAACAGTTACTTAAATGAAAATATTCTTAGTACAAGATACTTTTAATTAGTAAGGACTTCCTTTTTGCTACCACTGGTTTAACCATAAAAAAAAAATCGCTTTTTTGAATAATAAATATTGAATAAAAAAGACATTAAATTGATTTGATTAAATCAAACGTATTTTGCTTTATTTTTATTTTCATCTATTTATCTATTATTACTATTTTAATTATTTACATCTTATTATTTTATTTTATGTTGCCACCACAAACAAATAAAGTATTGCATTTCCAGCACAGACAATACAATTTTTCCAATTCTAATTCTGTTTTAAATTAATAAACTACAGCCATAATTCATAGCCACATGATTGTGTTGTTCACGTTGGATATTAGTTATTTTCTTCAATTGTAATCAGACAAAGAATCACAACAAAAAAAACGTTTTTTAAAGACAAAAATCAGACACAGTATGTTAAAATGTGCAGTTTATTTGAACAATATTCATCTTTATTGGAGTTCATTACCAGGTGTTAGACAAGCGTTACAGTTTGTGTTCAGAGAGTGGCCGGTGACAAGAGGCGTCCCTCCACAGATAACAGCAGCTCCACTGGAAGCCTCAAGATTTTCCATATGGAGATGCTGTTACAGCTGGTGAGACCCACGCAAACAGCAAGTGTGGCTTCATTCAAACAACATTTACACCCTAGATTTGTGTAAAAGGAAGAAGACTGTAGAAAGAACACGATCAATGCTGCCCTCTCCTGTCTTAACCTCGTTTTATTTGAGCTTTTACAGGCGGAACCTCATGTGATTCCACCACCCACAAGCCATAAACACCCACTTGAAAGTATCAACCACCTCACAGGTTTTTACAACCTCTCAGATTAGATGTGGCTGCAGTAAAAAAAAAAAAAAATCAGGGTCAGTCACTTTGAAACCGCCCTCAAAGGGAATCGCTTTAATTTTTTTTATAACTTTTACAATGAATATTTGACTCAAAGAAAGGCTGTCGTTGTTCATGAAGGTGTCCTACTTTTTGACTTAATAATCGTCGGGTGATTCTTTACCCTGTTGTCGCCGCAATAAAAGCGGAATAAGTGCTGACGAAGTGACCTTTGCCCCCCAACATAGAGCTAGAGATTTCAGTCGGAATATTGAGATAGGAATTCCAACTTCTGGTACTTCCGAAGTGATTGTCTAAGTTTTAAAACTTTAATTAAGTTAAAAAAAACTATCTCTACAAACCTACTTAACTATTTTGTTTAATATAATTATTTTAATCTCACACACTTTCTTCAGATACTAGGCATGTTTGAAAGAAATGTTGAGGACTCTGGTAAGAAGATACGTTTGTTTGTTTTTTACCTGCCTTTGATGAAACTTGGCTGACCTTTGACTCCTCTCGTTTGAAACAACACCGCCATAAAGCAATTTAAGTGAGTGAACTGATTCCCGTTGGATTCCTCCGATAGTTTCCCATCCTGATAAATAACTTTACTCTCTTAAAATACTCATTTGTAAAGAAAGATTTGAACACGAAATTGCTTATAACTGTATGTAAAAGTAGCAAGATATGTCATGAATATACACAACATTTACTAGATGATTAAAAGTATTTTTTAAATAACTTATTTTTAAGAAGAGTTAATACAAGTTGTTGACTATAATCTCAATTTACTAAATGTCATTAAAACATAAAATACTGAGATATTTTAAAAAGAATATCTATACATTTATGAGTGCGTTCCAGAAAATAAAAAAATTAAGAAAAAATATGATCTTAAATCACTTAATACTCACCCATGGAACGTTCTATCTTGGAGAAACTGAGAAAAAATAAAAAAAAAAATCAAAATGACGTTAAGAAAAAACCGACAGCAGAGAGAAGAGGTGAAGAGGTGGTTGAAGCGTCTTCTTCTGCTCAATGGTGAAACCGTGAGACGAGCCCAGCCGTCTTAAGACGTGTGTGTGTGTGTGTGTGGGGGGGGGGGGGGCGACCAAATTAATCATTATAGTTACTGTAAATATGTAACCGACCCAACCTTGTCGCGAAATCATCAAATGACACTGACAAGCAGTGGAATTTGAACATTTATCCTCCGTATATGACAGATATAGTCCATCGAGACATAATGATGATCCAATAAAAACTGATTCAAGTGTTGAATCCGGCGTAATTCTGGGGATTTATTCATCCAATTATTTGATTATTTTGATACACAGAGCCCATAATCCTCCATGACTATGAAATTAAATTGAAAAGTTATTAAAAAATAAGGAGAAAAGATCTAATTGAGAAGTTTAAACAGAGCAGGTCCATCCACAGACAAGAGGTGTGTCTCTCAAGAGCGAGTAATAAATTAACTTTATTGACTCGATAGTTGGACGGACATAGGTTTGTTCGGTTCACTGTAGCCGGGCGACGTAGCTGTGATCTGATTGTGAAAAGGTTGGTAGTTAAATTGAGGTCAAAGTTCAATTGAGCTGATCTCAGCTCGTAATGCTGATAAGGAACGAGCGTAGGGTCACCTTTGATGCGAAGACCGTTGCTGACGCGAGTCAAGGGACGTTTGACGGTTTATTTTAGAGCCGAGAAAAAATAAAAATGAACAAAATGGTTGAGTGTAAAGAGGCAACTCGCCTTCACAAATGGTGTCAAAGGTAGGATGGTCCCCCCCCTATAGTAAGGTAAGGTAAGGTAAAACTTTATTGATCCCCAATAGACACAGAAAATACAGCAATTTTTCATAAAAAATAAATCAAAATAAAATATGAACAAGAACATAAAGAGAAAGAACAAGATTACACAATCTAAGTCTAAAGATAAAGAACATAGATCAAAGAAAAACAACAAAGACAAAGGTTACAAAGACTAACATAGAACAGAACATCCAGATACTTTCAGTCCTGTATTTCCCGCTTGAACTTATGTTATACTTCAATATTTGTCGCAATTTTAACCATGTATTAATCATAGAGGGCCCATAACAAATACTCGCCCACTTGTCTAAACGTGAAGCGACATGGGAAGAGGAAGCTGTGGTGGAATCTGATGACTCAGCAACCCTCGAAATGCTGTTGTGAAACGTTGCGCAATACCTACTACAATAGTAATACATAGGTAGTACTAGTGATGGTAGTTGTATATATTTAACCCGCATTGATAGTATAAAAACATAAGTATTGGTCCAAGTCTTTAATTTTTTAATTGTCATTAACAGAGAGAAACTGTTTCTTTTTTTTCATTTTCCTTAACAATGAATGATCAACAACCGGTCGTACCTGTTGGATGGTTTGCCTTCAACAATGAGGATCAAACTCTTTGCACAGGTTTGACTCACACACAAAAAAAACGAAACATTCTAATAAAACAAAAGTAATACAAATAAAATCGTTTTTATTATTATTTTAAAATATGCCATAATACATCAACATTTCACTACATTTTAACATAAGCTGTTTGTATGCTTATTTCGTGGTGCTTTTCTTAATACACAAAATAACCATTTCTCTCAAATATAGTTCACAATTCTGTCTAAATCCTGTGGTAGTGAGCACTTCTCCTTTACCGAGAACATCCGCCTCCACTCACATTGGACGGCAGGATTATAGCACAGGTGTGCCTTGACTGACCACAATAAAAGGTCGCTCTGAAACGTGCAGTTTTAGTTTTATTCTGGGGACTCAGAAAACCAGTCAGTATTTGATGTGACCACCATTTTTATTCAGTGCAACACGTCCTCTTTCGCATGGAGTTGATCAGGTTGTTGGTCGTGGAACTGGAACACACTGTCGTACTCGCCGATCCAGAGCATCCCAAACGTGTTCGATGGCTGATATGTGCAGGTGAGTTTGCTGGCTGTGCAAGAACTGGGATGTTTTCTATGGCGTCTTATTTGTGCCTATTTGTTGAGGGCGCAGTTCGAAATTTTGTGCACCTGAGAATATGTTTTGCGCGCACGCATGTCAGTTCTACTTTTACTAAAAAATAAAGTGGTTTGAAGAAACAAAAATCTCTTTTACGTTCAATAAATCTACCTTTGTGCATCTTCTACACAGCACTGCATTTGTGCCAACGAGCCAACCAATCACAGAGACCGGGGAGAAAGCTTATTTCTGATTGGCTGTTTGGTTTCCAACAGCAGCAACGTGCCGGGAAGAAAAGTGTTGCATTCAAGTGTTTCTGAACATTAAACCGCTCACTTCAGCCAGCAAGAAAAAGTTAAAAAAAATGTCGAATGAACAATAGTTTTGCACGGTTGCTTCTGCCCGTTGTTCATGAAACCAAACAGCCAATCAGAAACAAGCTTTCTCCCCGGTCTCTGTGATTGGTTGGCTCATTGGCACAAATGAAGTGTAGAAGTCGACGATCGTAAAAAGCAGGGAGATGAAGTTGAGCGATCGTAAAGCAGTCGCATAGCGTGCGCAAAGTGAGATTTATTTTGAATGTAAAATAGATTATTGTTTGCTCAAACCAGGGAATAAAAATTGCGTGCAAAACATATTCTCAGGTGCTCAAAATTTCGAACTGCACGCTCAACAAATAGGCACCAATAAAACGCCATAGTTTTCAGCTCCTTGTGTACAGATCCTTGAACATGGGGCCGTGCATTATCATGCAACCTGAGATGTGATGTCCTCGGATTTATGGCACAACAATGGGCTTCAGGGTCTCGTCATGGTATCTCTGTGCATACAAGTAAGTAATATTTGTAAAGCACTTTTCTAGACCAGGGTCACAAAGCGCTTAAACAATTAAAACAATACCAGATAAAATATATGCTTAAAAAAGGACAAGATACCGCCGGAAAAAACACAGGAGTCTCAAAAAATCAGGGAAAAGCACAAATAAGAACGTCTTAAGATGTTTCTTGAAGGAGTCAGTAGATCATCAAACACAGAGATGGTTCCAAAGCTTAGGAGCAACAGTCTGGAAGGATTTCTCTCCTCTGGTCCGGAAGTGTGTTCAGGAACCATCAGTAGATTCTGATCCACAGACCTCAGAGCCCGAGCTGGGGTGTAAGTCTGGATGAGATCACTGATGGAAGGTCTGACCATGAATAGATCTGAAAGTAAGAACCAGAATTTTAAAGTTTTAAAGTGAAGAGTTTTAAGGATCGGGGGAAATGTGAGTTCTTCTACTAGAGCAGGTCAGAATGAGAATGTGAATATTTTCCCAGTCAAGTCGGTTACGATGACGAACTGGTGGATGTACTGCCAAATACTCTGAAACACAATTGCACGCCCCCTCAAAACTAGCATGTGGCATTAAGATGTAGTGATGTGTAAGTTCCATATACGTGATGATGTCACACAGCGTGAAAGCAAAAGTATTTAAAAAAAAACTTTTTTTATGAGTGAACACAAATCAAACTGTCACATAGAACATGTATGTTAACTAATAGACCATCACTTCCTGGTTTGACGACACAAGACGGATTTGTAAACAACATTTGAGAGAAATAATAAATAATAATAATAATTATAATAATAATAATATTTAATTATTTATCTATAAATGGTTATTTTGTGTATGTAGAAAATGTTATAAATCATTATGTCATAAAAAATGGGAGCAAAAACAAAGGTGTTGCGTTTATATTTTGGTTCAATTCACTTTGTTCTCTTTTCCCTTTTTTAAACCTTTTTACTTTCCGTAGCGTGAGTGCGTCACAGAGAGGCTGATGAGTGAGTAGCATGTTTGTTTGAATATTACTGCGAAAACCGAGTAAATTAATCCAATAACACGGATATATATGTTATGTTTTTAAGACACAACAAGCCATGGTGTGGTGGTGATGATAAATATGTGCATCACATGTTTTAAAACAGCGCTGTTGCTAAGCTAGCTCAAGCTTTATGGATGTTAGCCACATTTATGCTAGTTTTAGCTTAGACATGACGATTAGTTTATAGTTAAATAAAATACTGCTTTTAGTCAATACTTGGAAAAAAATGTACATTTTGAGTAGATCTGGTGGTCTTGTATCATAATAGCTGCTGTGTTTTAATCCTACACTATTATAAATGTGTAATGTTACAGTTTAATCTTGGATTAATGTCTTTCTTTCTCTTTTTTTCCTGTAGAAAATGGCAGAGATGACGACTCTAGAGACTCTGCTGGAAATGGGCTTCGGCAGGAACAGAGCGTGAGTCCAGTTTCATTCTTCTTAACCCAAGTTGTTGGATAATATAAAATAAAAACTGCACATTGTTGATACTTGTAGGGAGAAGGCGGTGGCTAACACTGGGAACCAGGGGATAGAACAAGCAATGGACTGGTAATAACCTTTTTAATAACTTCAATAACCTGCATATATACAATACAGTTGGTTATTAACGTGTTATTATGCCCGGCGTGTCCTTGTAGGATAGCCGCGCACGAGGACGACCCCGACATCGACGAACCCTACGTAGCTCCGGTGGGCGACGTCTTGGGGGGACACGGCGACTCTCAGCCCGGCGGCCAAGAACCGACGCTACCGGGCGCAGACGAGGGTAGCGTGATCACCATCGGGACTTGACACTATTAACTGTATATTAAATATATATGTATATGTTCCTGCTCAGACTTGCAAGCCGACGGCGACGTCGACGACGCCTCAAAGAAGCTGATGACGGAGGAGGAGAAACAGGAGCAAGTTAAACGGTCAGAACTCAACAATACCTGGTGTTTTGAAGCAGAATTGAAGGATTCTGGGTAGATGTGTGTGTGTGTGTGTGTGGGGCAAGGATTTGACAAAGTGTATCAAAATACACAGGCAATGATATACGATACATTGTGATGCTGTAGTAACAAGGACATATGTGTAGTATTGTCGAGTACTTGACTCTGGTGTTGCAGAATTTACAGACAAACTGACTCTTGACAAAGTCATAACTGCTTTCATTTGTTTCAAAAACAAAATATGTCCAAATATCAGCTTTAAAAGCCGCTGGAGTCGACTGTATCCTCTCGTCCTCAGTCATCGCCGGATTTCATTGTTCCTTTAGTGGCAGAGGATTCGATGACTGCTGCCATCTAGTTGCCAGAGGCTTAATTGCAACACCAAAATGAAGAAATGCCGCAAATATTTGACTCTTGACGAAGTCGTAACCGTTTCATTTGTTTTGACACCAAAATATGTCCAAACGTCAACTTTAAAAGCTGCTGGAGTCGACTGTATCCTCTCGTCCTCAGTCATCGCTAGGATTTAGTTGTTACTTTGAACCGGTTAAGTTAAAGTGCAACACAAAAATTAACAAACGCTCTGAATAATAACATTTCAATTTAAAATAAAGAAATCTTTTTATTTAACACCCACTTTATTGAAATATAAACCATAAAAGACTATGATCAAAACATTAAATAGGATCTGAAATCCCTTCTTAAAATGAATACAGTGCTGTTGAATATTGACATAGAATATAGAGAGAAAATATTGTGATATTTAAGTGTATCAATATTTTCTCACACCCCTAATTCTTGGTACTAATTCAGCCGAGTTCTGATCTGAAACATTTTTATTTAAATAAAGTCAGCGAAAAGAAAACCACTTTGATTGAAGAGAAAAGTAGATTTTGTTGTTTGTTTTGTTTCCCTAATAATTGCTCGATTGTCGTCGTCTTTCCCCCCCGACATGTGCTCCTCAGACTGGAGGAGCTGATGCGGGTGAAGCAGGCGGAGAGGAGGGAGCGCGAGCGAGCCGAGGAGCTGGACCGGGAGAAGAGCCGGAGGAAGCACGGCCAGGAGCTGCAGCAGATCAAACAGAAACTCCAGGACGACGAGATGAAAAAGATGGCGGATCTGCGCCGGAAGGAAAAGATGGAGGACAAAATGGCCAGACAGAGAGTTAAAGACAAGATCGCCAGGGATCGGGAGGAGCGAGCACAGAAGGTACGCGACTCCTCTTGTTGACCCGTCGCTATAGTAACCGATTGTTGTTGTTTTTTTTACGATTAGTTTGGCGGCGGATGCTCCAGCACATCCCAACCCACTCAGCCCAGTCCCACGTCACCCACCAGTCAGGGCCCGCCGCCCAGTAAGAAGGAGTACGACGAGTCCAGGATACAGGTAGCAACAAAAAAAGAAATCACACTCCTTCCATTTGGATCCAGACCTTTTTTAATATATATATATTTTTTAAAAGGTTCGCCTTCTGGACGGGTCCACCATCAACGCCGTCTTCAAGGCCCAGGAGCCGCTGGCGGCGGTGCGGGTCTACGTGCAAGTGAACGGCAACACACCCGAGGGTCAGGACTTCACGCTGCTGTCCCCGTACCCCCGTCACGTCTACACTGAACTGGACATGGAGAAGCCTCTTAAAGAACTTGGTAAGTGTTTTTAAAAAAAAAGTACTTTCAAACCAACGATAGTCTGACCCGGTGTAACGGTTTCTTCTGTGCAGGTCTGGTACCGTCAGCTGTGCTGGTAGTTGCCAAAAAGTGAACTGAGGAGTCATTTTTCTTTTTTTTTTCTTCCTGTGAGTCTACCTCACTGCATCACCACAAGAGAGCGACCGACCGACCCGGAGCTCTACATCTTCAGCCTCATTCAGGAACCAGCGAGCCCCACTTTCACACAGACCCTGGTTTCTGCCCCCAGCCCCCCACTTTCCACCACGACATGAGCGGACCGTCAGCCAGAACCAAACCTGAGTTCTGGCGAGGATTCCCCCCCCCCCCACGGCTGCTGACTGATGCTACTTCCTCTCCTAAAGACGGTCGCGATTTAAAAAGAAGAAAAAAAAAAGTTTAACAGGCCTTATTTCCACGACGATCTTCCTAATTCTGGGATGTTCTGCTACCAGTTTTTTTTTATTATAAGTTTAAGTATAAAGACGATTGAAATGTTCGCCAAATACTGGTTCAAATAAAGAACACTGAGAAACGTCTCGTCTACGATTATATTCATGGGTCATAGAAGTTTTTGATGATTTATCACGTGTCAAATTCGGGGCCAAAATTTCACCTGACGGTTGGTTTAAAATCAAAGTAGACTCATGTTGATAATTTGACCTTTTAACTAGTGATCTGTTGATGAAGCTTCATGAAACAGTGTCATGTTGTTCAGAGGTCAGTAGGTGGCGCCATCAGTTTAAAAATGATGTCTCATTAGAACAGTCAAAACAAATGAAAATGGTGCAGAGACGCCATCTAGTGGACTCTGAAGGTAATGACACTGCTTCATGAAGCTTCATCAACACATCACTACCATCTAGTGGACTCTGAAGATAATGACACTGTTTCATGAAGCTTCATCAACACATCACTACCATCTAGTGGACTCTGAAGATAATGACACTGTTTCATGAAGCTTCATCAACACATCACTACCATCTAGTGGACTCTGAAGATAATGACACTGCTTCATGAAGCTTCATCAACACATCACTACCATCTAGTGGACTCTGAAGATAATGACACTGTTTCATGAAGCTTCATCAACAGATCACTACCATCTAGTGGATTCTGAAAATAATGACAGTTTCATGAAGCTTCATCAACACATCACTACCATCTAGTGGACTCTGAAAATAATGACACTGTTTCATGAAGCTTCATCAACACATCACTACCATCTAGTGGACTCTGAAAATAATGACACTGTTTCATGAAGCTTCATCAACACATCACTACCATCTAGTGGACTCTGAAGATAATGACACTGCTTCATGAAGCTTCATCAACACATCACTACCATCTAGTGGACTCTGAAAATAATGACAATGCTTCATGAAGCTTCATCAACACATCACTAACATCTAGCGGACTCTGAAAATAATGACACTGTTTCATGAAGCTTCATCAACACATCACTACCATCTAGTGGACTCTGAAGATAATGACACTGCTTCAAGAAGCTTCATCAACACATCACTACCATCTAGTGGACTCTGAAAATAATGACAATGCTTCATGAACCTTCATCAACACATCACTACCATCTAGTGGACTCTGCAAATAATGACACTGCTTCATGAAGCTTCATCAACACATCACTACCATCTAGTGGACTCTGAAAATAATGACGCTGCTTCATGAAGCTTCATCAACACATCACTACCATCTAGTGGACTCTGAAGATAATGACACTGCTTCATGAAGCTTCATCAACACATCACTACCATCTAGTGGACTCTGAAGATAATGACACTGCTTCACGAAGCTTCATCAACACATCACTACCATCTAGTGGACTCTGAAAATAATGACGCTGCTTCATGAAGCTTCATCAACACATCACTACCATCTAGTGGACTCTGCAAATAATGACACTGCTTCATGAAGCTTCATCAACACATCACTACCATCTAGTGGACTCTGATGATAATGACACTGCTTCATGAAGCTTCATCAACACATCACTACCATCTAGTGGACTCTGAAGATAATGACACTGATTCATGAAGCTTCATCAACACATCACTACCATCTAGTGGACTCTACAAATAATGACACCGTTTCATGAAGCTTCATCAACACATCACTACCATCTAGTGGACTCTGAAGATAATGACACTGTTTCATGAAGCTTCATCAACACATCACTACTTAAGATACCAGATAAGGAACAGAGATAATCCACAAGTTGATGAAGGAATTTGATGGGAGAAAAAACACAAACGTGATGGATTAAGACGGAAAACATCCTCACAGTAACAGACGGTTTTGTTAAACAAATCTTTGGACAAAAAAAAAAAGCACAAGCAACAACGTGACAATATTTATATACAAGAAAAACCAAAGCAAGCATCACCCGACGCTTTGAGAACACAAATAAAAAAATACTTTTTGTTTTTAAAAACAGGAAGACGGCGCTGATCTGAAGTCGTTCCACAAGCTCAGTCACATGTCACAGCTCCGTCTTCTGAGAGACCCGGGGGTCCATTTCTCCTTTTTGATTGACAGTCAGTTGTTGTTTTTTCCAGAGGGCTGGCTTCAGCGGGGGGGATAGTAGCTCTGGTTGTAGTTCCAGGCGTTCTGGTAGCCGTAGCCGTAGCCGCCGTACTGTGGTTGCTGCGGAAACCAGATCGTCCGTTACTTCAACGTCTCAATTCTCTTAAGAACAAGCTCTGGTGTGCGGTCCGTACCTGGTACCAGCTGCCGTACGCAGAGTAGCCGCTCGGGTCTGTGTTCTCCGCGGGACTCGTGGTGTTTTCGGGCTGCTGGTCCGGCGCCGGATCCGCTGAGGCCTCTTCGGTCTTTTCCACTTTCTCAGAGTCGTCTTCTCTACACGACCAGAAGAACGTTTAACATTGTAAGTGTTGAAATTTATTTCATTTCAATGTTTTTTTGTATTCTTTTGAATTAATTTAATTTAATGTTTTTTTATTGAAAGATTGAATTCGTTTTTTTTTTTTTAAACAACTGAATTAAAATAATTTGTTCCTTTGTTCACAAAGTTGAATATTCTAATTCCACTAACTTTGAAAGACAAAATGTCTTAATTCTATATATATATATATATATATATATATATATATATTGGTGGATTCAAAAGTAACAGTTTTGTCGGGTAGCACTTTTATACAAACATTTTAAAATTAAATGTAAAACATATTGAAATTAGAAAATTGATTTTCATATGTAAAAAAATATTTTTTATTCTTTAAATATTACACCCTTTAATTCAGTAACTAGAAAAATAATACTAATTCAACCTTTAAATACACAAATTATTGAGTTCAATAATAATAATAAAAATAATAAATGTTTCACCAATTAAACCATTCGCTGATATACTTTCTAGAAATCTCCTTAAAAAATAAACCTTTTTGGGCCAGCAGAGGGAGGTATAGAGTTCGTAACTTGGCGAAATCCAATTACATCGGAATATTTTAATTTTAATTTGTCAGAATCAAAACTTTGTTTAAATGTAACTTTTGTACCAATCAAATACTTTGTCAAACACAAATAAACAAGGCTCATTAAAACTCTACAACTTAATAGTTAATATATATGATTTTAGGATGAACTAAATGTTACATTTTTTGCTGCTTTGAGTTTTTAATGATAAAACCTTATAGCAATAATAATAATAATCATGTAGGAATTAAAGAAAATAAAACTACACAATAACCCTCTTACACTTTCTCTGCTGCTCTCTTCTTGCCTCTCAGTTCAGTGAGAAGCTGCTGGTGCTGGTCGTAGATGCTCAGAACTCTGTGAAGAGAAAGTCTCAGAATATAAAACCGTCCTGACGACTCCACGGATAACGACGGCACCTCTTAATGGAGCTGCCGTTTTCTTCGGCGAACTGAAGACCCCTCTGGGACAGCAGGATCTTGGTCCGCGGGGTCAGCGAAGCGGCCAGCGCCGTCGTCACGCACTCCTGGACCGCTTCTGCCGAGACCTGGTTTTCCTCGGCAGACTCCAGCTCCAGCAGGTTCAGGTGCAGCTTATCGTTGTCCTGGAGAACAAGACTCGTCAGAAGATTTGGACCTTGACTTTTGAAATGAAGCTAAGCACCCACCGGACTGATCTCCAGCGCCTCCCGGAGGATCAGCCGAGCCTTGCTCGGGTTTCGGCCCAGTTTCTGTAGAAGTCGCGCGAGCTTGATGGAGTAGAAGGCATGCAGGGCAGGCTTCTCTTTGGACTCGCCCACGGCCTCCAGGAGCAAGGCTTCCGATTGGTCCAGCTGACCCGCCCGTCTTTCCAAAGCCGCCCTGCGAAGTCGGACCACCACCAACCCCGGAACGCGTCTCTCCAGCGCCTCCAGGATCCTCCGCGCCTCAGTGAAGTTGCCTGGTCGTGACGAGGAGAAAACCTTGAGGAGGTCCAGCCTCACGAGAACACGTTTGACTTCATAGATTTAGGTTCAGAACGAAGACAAGGACTTGGTTTAGACTTAACAACTTGTGTGAATTAATAAGAATATGGGGGTACGGTGCAGATACAGAGATATATTGCGATACTGTAGTAACAAGGATATATTTGTAGTATTGCCAGTACTTGACTCTGGTGTTGCAGAATTTACAGACCACATGACTCTTGACGAAGTTGTAATTGCTTTCATTTCAATTCTTGCCAAACATCGGTTTTAAAAGCTACTGGAGTCCTGCATCCTCTTGTCCTCAGTTTTTAGTTCAACCTCTATTGGAAATGTTTTAGTATATCCAAGTAGGAGTGTGTATTTTCAAAAATCTAACGATACAATATCACAATACAGGGAAAAAAAATATGTTGTATTGCGATATATTGTGATACTGTAGGAACAAGGATATATTTGTAGTATTGTCAAGTATTTGACTCTGGTGTTGTGGTATTTTCAGACCACATGACTCTTGATGAAGTCGTAACTGTTTTCATTTGTTTTCAAACCAAAATATGTCAAAACATCAGCTTTAAAAGCTGCTGGAGTCGAGTGTATCCTCTCGTCCTCAGTCATCGCCGGATTTCATTGTTCCTATAGTGGCGGAGGATTCCATGTCTGCTGCCATCTAGTGGCCAGAGGCTTAATTGCAACACCAAAATGAACAAAACGCCGCAAATATTTGAAGGTTAAATGTTGCAAGTGTAGACTTATTTAAATTGAAATGTAATGAAGTTGAATATAATTTGAAATATATATTTATTTTTCGACTCAGTGTTGTTGAATAATAATAATAATAAAATAGTAATAGGGTATCTTGAAAAGAAATCATAGCAATATTTAAGCGTAAAGATGTTTTCTCGTCCTAATGTCTTCCAGGTCTCTACCAGACACGGGTGCGACGAGGGTGACGACGCGAGGCTCTGGTCTCGGTACCGTGTTTCTCCTCGAACGTCGCCCACTGGATGTGGAGGTTGGGTTTGCGAGGCAGATGGATCTCACACACTCGTCTGTACACGACACGCGTCGCGTCCTCGTCCCGGGGCTCCAGGTACTGCAGGTACTGAGAGGTAGGAAAGAAAAAAAAAAAACAGGCGTCACAACAACAAACACATGACGACACGTCCGTCAGTAGCTCGATCTTACTCTGATCCAGAACTCATCGTACAGCGCGCAGGCGATCAGGCATCTCTCGAACAGCGTCCGGACTCTCGTGTCGTCGCGTGCGGCCGAAGCTTCTCCGTTGGCTTCTTCGGGCTCCGGCGTCTCTCCTGCGGCTTCAGCTTCTGCTTCGATGAAATGGTTCATGAAGTCACGCCAAAGTATTATTCACACGTCGACGTTCGTACCCGTGTTTGATTGAGGAGCGACTGTCAGCTGCTCCACCTCCCAGTCCAGGTAAGAATGCCACGACTGGAGTTGAGGACGGTCCAGTGGTTTGACGTGGAAGTACGGACGCTTGATCTTTAAGTCGTGGAGAGGAAAAGTAGATTTTCAGGCAAATTATAAGGGATTTTATCTTAATTAACATTGAGAAAAATCAAGAAATTTTGGTGATATTCAAATCAAAGTGTTTATTTTATTTTTTACTTAAATGAATAGTTTACTTAAAATTAAGATTTCCCTCATTTTTTACCCCCCTCCCCCGTACGTCGACCAAACAGTAATCTGTTTTTTTTTTAAATTATAGATAAAAATGTTTGTTCATTTTAATGTAGCGACTGGAGCTCATTCGTCTTCATCTTCGTCCAAAAAGACACTTAAAAAAATCCAAATACCTCCATACTTCTCGTCTGTAACGTCCATCTTGTATTAACGCCAAGACATAAGAAATGGTTCAGAAAATACTTAAATAAATCTATATTTTAAACTTGGTTTCAGTTTAAAATGTTCAGACATTTGCAATGAGAATACACTTGTAAGTGGTGTTGAGAGACGTGGAGCTTTTTCTATAAACAATCCTAAAATATACAGATTTATTTAGGTTTTTCTGAACATTTTTTCATGTTAAAGGCTTCAATAGAAGATGGACAGACCAGCAGTATGGAGGTATTTGGATGTTTTTAAGTGTTGAAGACAGAACTGAGCTCCAGTCGTTACATTAATCGACAGAAGATAGAATTTTGGGTGAACGATCACTTTAATTGAACGTAGAAATGAATAAAGTTTGTTAAGGGTTCAACACGTTGCATCTTGTAACTATACAAAGCGACACTAGGGGGCAGGTTAGTTCATTCATTCATTCATTCATTCATTCATTCATTCATTCATTCATTCATTTTCTAACGCTTTATCCCTTATCGGGGCATTGGGCGAGAGGCAGGGGACACCCTGGACAGGACGCCAGTCCATCACAGGGCGCACAAAGACAGACCATTCACATGGTTGTTCTCAGTCAACCTCTGTATGTTTTTGGACTGTGGGAGGAAACCGGAGTGCCCGGAGTAAACCCACGTGGCTTAAAAAGAAATCACGACTCACTGCTTCTTCAAAGTTCCATCTCTTACGAACTTCTGCTTCGTTCTCCTTGTAGACTTTGTCTCTTTGGATCAACACTTGTTCTCTGATCTTCTTGATCAGCTCCTCCTGCAGACACTCTGATCAGAAGCTGGTTCCCCCTCGGACTAGTGTTCCTCACCGTGTCGGCCCCCTCGGGCGTCGCCGGCTCCTCTTCCCCCGGCGGTCGGTCCACGTCCGCCTCCTGCATCTGCTCGGCCTTCTCCGCTCGCTGACTCTGGCGACACAACGTCCTCAACTCGGAGTACTCCTCTGGGGAAAGCAGCTCTCTGGGTTCATGGCCGCTCAGGTGGGTCTTGTACCTACGACACAAACACACAACAGGTTCTCTTAACCGTCTTCTACGTAATCTTAGAAGATCAAACGTCTCTTACTTGACGTAGTGCGTGTTGTACATGTGTGTCGGCACTTTAAGGACTCGCTCAAGGACAGCTATGGCGCTCCTGGCGTTCCCCTGCTCCTTCTCCCACTCCACGTACAGATCCCAGAGCCGGTCCGATCGGAAGTCCAGACCGGCTGCGGAGACCGCCTCCTCGAAGACACTGGCGGGTTCAGTTCAAACAATCGGTGAGACGAGTGACAATATAAAGACGATAACTTCTTTTGGTTGTTTTTTTTACCTACGGATTCGCTGGCATGACTCCGGCAGACTCATCTCTAACGTGCCCAGGAGCAGATTTATGTAGTGGATCCACAAATCCACGCTGAGAGGGATCGACTGCAGACCTTTTAGACAAACCTGGAACAAATAAACAACAATTTTTAAATTAAATACATATCAAATATTATGACCACCAGCATAACAATGTTAGTCAAAACTAAATAAAACGTTAACAAGAAATACTCACATTTTAAAATAAAAAAAAGAGAAGTTGAACTAGTGGTGAATAATATGTACAAAATAATATAGTTTGACGGCTGCAGAAATGTTTAAGCATCAGTTTAACTTTGAACTGAACTAACGTTTTTATTTTGTATTCATTACATTATTTTAACATACAGCAACCACTTTTTTTTAATTCAATACCTTTTTCTTTCTTTCCATTTTTCCCCTCTTTTTGAGCATTTATTTTCCTCAAAACAATTGGAAAACACTAAAAGAAATATAAAAAAAAAACCCAACATAGCTTTCTTTATATTTTATATACATTATAGTTTAAATGTATTTAAGTTTTAACATTAAACACTTCTTTGTATTTCTTTATTTTTTTTGTACTTCAATTGTGTTGCTATTAAAATGTTTTTAACAACAAAAATGGTCACGACTGCAAAAAGACACTAATTGTTCTAAAAATCTGTCTTAAAATCTGGGCGAGCGAGAGGTTACGAGTCCCATTATGACATAATAATGGCTTCACTCCTCCTCCAGCCAGCTGAGTAATCACGCCCGCTTTGTTTATACAATGAGTCCCTTGGAGGTGGAGACTTCCTGGATTGATGGCGCGCAGTGACGCACCTCCATGTTTGACCAATCACAGCAGATGTGGCAAAGAGTTTTCAGTGGGCGGGGCTTAAGATCATTTTCTAATGTCAGTATTTCAACAAACAGACACCGATGACACAATAGAGTCACACATCTATTTAAGACACACTTCAATTATAACATTAGTTGAACTTTTAAGGTGCACAGAAGTAAACAGACCCTAAATATCCTTTATGACCCTTTCTAGAGTTACAGGAACGACATTTGCAGCAATACATTTTCACATTACAGCCGTTTTTTTTTTGTTGTTTTTTTTAATATAATTTCTCCAACTTTACCTCCTCGGCCTTCTTGTTGTCACCGGCCCGACACTGCAGATCTGTGAACTTCTTCCAGTAGCCATAGCACAGCGGGTAGTGATCGAGGAAGGCAGCCAGAGCTTTGGAGGAGAGGGTGTAGTTTCCCTTAGAATTAGAAAAAAACAAACATGATTAAAATCATCATACATAATATATGTACTTTTGTAGTGAAGAATTAATACAAAAAACCTTTATAAACTAATAGAAAAACATTTGTGACTCACCTCTTGCTCGCAGTACTGCAACAGATTGGTCCAGCTGTTGAAGTCTTGACTGTTGTCATGCGCAGCCGTCCACAGGCGCTGAAAGGCAGCTGGCAGTGAACCTTCTTCGTCAGCAGCAGGAGGTTCAGGGATGGAAGAAGTGTCGGCAATCGGCGCGGGAGGGGGATCTGTAGCGACGACGACGGCGGCGGTGGTGGTGGTGCCGCCATTTTCCTCAGACATTCCGGTGACCTCAGCAGGGGGCGGATCAGGAGAGTCTGAAACCTCCATTGCTATAGAAAAAAAAAACAAGAGATTAGAGTCTGTAGTGAAATTTAACTTATATCCTGTTGAAATTTTGCTCACACATCGAAATAAAGACCGACTTGCTCCACTAGAAGAACTCACATTTCTCCGATCCTTAAAACTCTTCACTGGCTTCCAGTTTCTTTCAGGATCAACTTTAAAATTCTGGTTCTTACTTTCAGATCTATTCATGGTCAGACCTTCCATCAGTGATCTGATCCAGACTTACACCCCAGCACGGGCTCTGAGGTCTGTGGATCAGAATCTACTGATGGTTCCTGAACACGGCTCAGGACCAGAGGAGAGAAATCCTTCCAGGCTGTTCCTCCTAAGCGATCTTCCTCTCTCTTTGGAGTCTACCGACTCCTTCAAGAAACATCTTAAGACGTTTTTATTTGTTCAGGCTTTTCCTTGATTTTCTGGAACTTATCAGTTTTATCTTGCCCTTTAAAGTATAAACTCTATTGAATATTGTTTTGATTGTTTAAGCACTTTGTGACCCTGGTCTAGAAAAGCGCTATACAAATAAAAATTACTTACTTACATTTTTCTGGTTTCCTCGTTGCATCTTCTTGATTTGCTGCATATACTTCTCTTAATTGTGTCCCTGAGCAAGACACTTCACCCTGATTGCTCCTGATGGTGAACTTGGCGCAAGTGTGCATGCCTACTCCCATCAGTATGTGTGAATGGTTGAATTTCCCCTCGCGGGACTAATAAGGGATTCTAAAAAAAAAAAAAAAAAAAAAAAAAAAAAAAAAAAATTGCGCAATTGATGCGGTTAAATTATTCCTTCAATGATCAATTGTTTTCCTCGTTTAATAGAAAACGCTTCTGTATCGTTCAACATTGTGACTACGGTGTTAAGGTGAGAATTGTCATTGGATCCGGTTGATACATGTTTTTTCTTCATTCGATTTCTTTACTTTCATGTCTCAACGTATTCAAATAAACAACATTAAAATGCACATGAGGACCAATTGTGTTACTTATAGCTTGTTACGTCTCAAAGTGTAGGTTTTTATTTTGTTTTCATTTCATGATCGTGTGTGCAAACTGTGTTTATGAAACCTATGGATGATGTGATTCACTGGGATCTGTTTTTTTCTTTTCTCCCATATAGTCTTATTTAAAACTGTGTGGTTAGAAAACTTTTTTTATGATTTGACACACATCACACATTGTTTTGTTTTTTTAAGTTCACATTTCAAATAAATAAATCATAAATAAACGTCAAACGTCACTTCCAACAGGATTTGTGGGAAATAATTAAAGGAAAATAAAGGGAACCATTATTAGAATAGTGTTTTTATTATATAAAAGAAACCAATACTTTGCAAACAGTTGACTCTGCACGTAAGTAAAGATAATTTAATTAAAGAGAAAAACACATATGTTGGTCAACAATGACGTATATTTATACCTGGTTAGCCTAGCTTAGCATCCAAGTCTGTCTTTCTACAGGGTCTATGCGAGGCTTTAGAAAAACCAAACCACCTTCGACTCACATCGGTGAAACGAGTCTGCAAAGCGACACATCACGGACTATAATTCAGAGTTTGTTTTCAAATCTACCTGAAGGTTTTTCCTGCTCCGTGTTGTCTTCCATGTCCTCGCAGCCCTGCGCCGCCATGACAGTCCACGCTGCAGTGACGTCACCGTCGCGTTTTTTACTTGTCCTGTTAATTTAAGTTGTATTTATTTATTTATATAATATATAACGAAATAAGTATATGAGGGGAAACATTAATTTGTATATAAGTGAACATTTTAATATTATATAATATAACTTTTACGGTAATGTAAATATTCATTTTTGACAGTACAATTAATATGTCACTTTTAATATGACATGTATAATTTTATTTTAGATTTAAAAACTTCAAAAAATTGAAAAAACTACAAAACGTGACTTTAGGTCCAGAATTTATATGAGAGGAAAGTTTCCTTTTTTTATATACTTTGGAAATTTGGATATATTGTCCAGTACATTCAATGTATTTATGTCACAATTAATTTTACATAATAATCTGCACATAAAAATAATTGGAAATATTGACATCTACTGGAAATAAATAACTATACTGAAATAAACTCATCTATAATGCTACGGGGAATTATACTACACATAAATGCGTATATATAAATTATAAAGGAAATTTCTAAAAACATATTTACATTAAAATTGATTTATCTCCCAGTAAAACCGTATTTCTAATGCAACTAATGTCAAACTCCAGGCACTCCGGTTTCCTCCCACAGTCCAAAAACATACAGAGGTTGATCAGGAACTTTGGGAAATTGTCTGTAGGTATGAGTGTGTGAATGGATGTGTGCGTCTTTCCGTTTCCCGTGACAACGGTATAAACAACTCAATTTAAGTCAAATAAAATCCAGAACCACTCGTCACATTTGGTCATCTTTATTTTAACATGGTCTCAGTTTCATTAGAGTGTTTCAATTCCAACAGCAGATACCTTCATTTGCAAACAAAACAACATTGATGATCATTAAAAAAAACAAGAAAGAATCCATACTTGGATCGATTAATTCAGTTCTAGATCAACAGCTCTAGGGGGCGCTAGTATGAAGCATCACTTTGACTCTTACTGCTGCTGAATTTCAACTCCTCTTTAAGTGCATTCACAAATTAATCTGTTAAAAAAAACTATGAAAATGTAAAAGAGAAAACATGATGAATATCAGGTCAGTGGTTCAATTTCCTGAATGTTTCCCAGAGTTAAGTACTACGTCATCATTTCCATGGCAAAGATTTCAACAATAAAAAAAAAGAAGAAGCTAAACAGGAAATAACAAATCTGGAATTTCGATGAGTGTCTGCGGATACAAGTGCGGAAAGAGACACATTTGTCTTGAATGTAATTCTCTCTCGCATGTACTCGAGACACTTTAGAGATAGTCATGTGACGAATTGGTCCAACGGGTTTTTCAGAAAGATGGATGATGCATCAATGTCGTCCGACATCCACATCCCATTATCCGGCCTCACGAACATGATCCATCTTCTCGCTTCCTTTCCTTCTTTCTTCGCTTCTCTGGAGGCGTCACTGCAGCGTCACGCTCCAGTCGACGCCCACGTTCATGCCCGGCTTGCGAAGCGTCAACACGGACATGCTGGCGTCGAAGTCAAACTCCACTTGACTCTCTTGGCCATCTGAACAAAATAAAAGATATATAAATATATGTTCAAACATAAAAATATATAACGGTAAAACAATACAAACGTGCATGTTCACAGAAAGAAAATATTCAACGTACTGTACACACAAATTAAATAAATACATCAGCAAATATTGTTGAAAAAACATTTGGTGTGGATACATAATAAAATAGAATGAAATCAAAAGACTATAAAATAAATTTTATAATATAATATATATAATAAATATAATAATATATATATATAATAAATAAGTGACTAACAACAGAATCATAATTCATAAGACTTCTGTGTTTGTCTTATGTTGTAAGTAAACAAGTAATTTTTATTTGTATAGCGCTTTTCCAGACCAGGGTCACAAAGCGCTTAAACAATCAAAACAATATTCAATAAAGTATATAGTTTAAAGGTCAAGATAAAACTGATAACACAACAGGAGTTCCAGTGTATTGTTTTCTAATTATTAAAGCGTTTTGTGACCCTGGTCTAGAAAGATCTTTACAAATAACCTTTACTTATTTACTTACTTACCAACTATAAGGCTAGATAATCATTTTCAACATTGTTCATTACTCAACACTATCTTCAATATTGTTCAATTCTGTTATTTTAATACAAATATTATTAATAATCGAGTTCAACGTAGAGTAAAAATAATATTGTGCGTTAAAGAAAACCGAAATTCATCAACTAATAAAGTCAATACAAGTCAGTTTATGGCACCAAACATAAACTAAAACAACGGAAACCTTCGCTTAAGACTCACCGGCCGTCTTCAGTGTGACTTTGCTGGGTTTGCTGGCTCCGAGGATGAGGACGCGTTCGACCCATGAGCCCGTGGAGAAGTTGGCTTCCGGAGCGAGGTTACTGTGGAGGAGGAGGAACGTCCATCAATTGTCGGGAACTTACGTCGCCGTCGATCTTTCCCTAAACACTCGTCTCTCTAGACAACATTCACTTAGCGTGAAAGTTCAAAATACACCAAAAAACATTGTTTTTTTCAAGGAACAGATTCCAATATATTTCCAAAAAAAATACTCCGGTTGCAACCAGTCGATCAAGTAAATCAATAGATACTTCTTTTATCGTTTATGTTTTCATAAAGTGTGCTTCATTATCCATCATTCAATAATTCTTTTTGCAATTAACAAAAAAATTCACTGCATTCGTTTTTTTGGTTGCAATTAAACCTCCTGCCTACAGATGGCAGCACTCAGTCCTCAACAGCTAAAGGAACAATGAAATATCGCAAGACCCCGGTGACGACTGAGGACAAGAGGATACAGTCGACTCCAGAAGCTTTAAAGCCGTCGTTTGGACATATTTAAGTTTTAAAACAAAGTTTTCTGTAAATGCTTGCTTCTCATGCATACATTTTGACCACTAGAGGTCGGACATGAGCGCTGACCAGTGAACGTCCACCAATACTCACGCCGAGGACAACACGTTGTTGGCGAAGCTCAGCCTCCTGTGGATGAATTCCTTATTGTTGAAGTTGAAGGTGTGGCCGTCGTCGAAGTACAGCTCGCCCACAGCCGTCCTCTGAGGAAGCGTCAGATGTTTAACCTCCGCCATTAGACGGTTTCATCGTGTGTGTGTGTGTGGAAGTACCTGAGGGTTCAGGGCCACGATCAGAGTCAGGGGGTCGTGCTCCATGCAGGTGGAGGAGCGGCGAACCCGCATCTTCCGGGGGATGATGGAGCCGCCTCGTTGGAAGACCGGGATCTGGTCAAAGACGGAGACAAGTTTAAACTTTTATTCGTCGTGATCGACTGACGTGATGATGTGGTCGTGGAGTCTCACGGAGCTCATGGTGACGGGAATGTAAAGGTTCTGGCCTCCGTTGTGCTTCTGGTGGCTGTGGACGTCGAACCAAACCTGAAGGGTAACGATGGCATATTAGTAACGATGTCATTCAGTCGTGGTACGTTTGAAAAAAAAAGAAAAAAAAAAGCAAGATTTCTCACCTCATCCTTTCCAGGCAGGTAAGCGGTCACCCCTCTGGAGCCCTCCTCCGTCACCGGGTGAACCAACAAGTCTCGTCCTGCGGCAACGAAAAGACTAAATCTGAATTTTGTCTTTTCAAGACAATAATTGACTCCAAAGTTATGATGGATTCAAAAAGGTAAATATATTGATTATCTACTCGACCAATCGTTACAATAAACGTCTCATTGATCCGATGATTAGTAATGTTGGAGAAAATAGACAAAACTAATCACACAAACATCTGAGCTTCTCCTGTAATCAAACCATTTCAAAATCACATCCATTGTACAATATGTTAATGTAAATTCCATCTACTGGATATTTTTATGAAGTTAAATCTGATACTTCATTGTCAAGACTCGACTGGAAAAAGTAACAAAAAACTGTTTTTTGACCGAAATAAAAAGTGAAAATGGTTCAAACATAAACAAAGCGATGTATGAATGATCTCCACACAGGCCTAGATGTTTGTTTTCTTTAAGTTTTTGTCTTTTTATTTGACCGAGTTGATGCATGAACACATTTCTCTGGAATAATCACACAAATTACATTTGCTTCATTAAGAAATATTCGATTAATTAAATGTTAAAATGCAAGTCTTACCGATCAGGAATTCGTCCTCGACAGCGAAAGAAGCAAGATCCTCCGGGTACTCCACCCACAGTGGTCTGAAAAGGTTTATAAGATTAGAGGAAAATTCATTTTCTCCTGGATGTAAACGTGCATAAAAATAGATGAGAGACAAACATTCTGTATTAAGATTGAAACAAGATAAACTCCAGACTTTTAAAGACCTTAGAGGCCATTTGCGATTAAAGACCAACTTGATGGTGAATGTTGCCACAAGATTTAATCATTTAAATCATTATTTTTTAAATAAAAGCTACTAAATATTCTGAAACCCAAATTAAATTGGAGTCATCATGTGTTCACTTTTCATACACTAAATAAAACGAACATTGAAGGCATTTTAATGCCAATTAAAGCCAATTTTTCCCTTGTGTTTTCGAAAACAAACGTGTTTGTGTATCCCTTGTGTTGTCTCGGGGTCAAAGTGAACGACCTCCCTGCCTTCCACGAAATCATACGCAGTGGTGGAGGCTGTTCACCTTGACCCAGAGACAACGCAAGGGATACCCCAAACACATTTGTTTCGGGGCCAAACGGTCACCTTCACCCTCAGATAGCGGACACAAGGGTTAAGACTTTTAAAAAATCTGCAGGAATCCTGTATAAATCTTTAAAAAAAACGAAACGGTTTCGAAAATAAAAGCATGTTCTGATCAAGACCTGAAACCCAAAGCGAGCCGCTCACCTCATCACGGGCTCCCCGGTCTGGTGCGTGTTGTAGAACAGCTGGTACCAGTAGGGCAGGAGTGTGTAGCGTTGACGCACGGCCTCGCGGATCAGCGCCGCGTTCTCCGGGCCGAACAGCCAGGGTTCCCGTCGGGGCGTGTCCAGGTGGGCGTGAGCCCTGAAGAAGGGCTGGTAGGCGCCGGTCTGGTACCAGCGCACCAGCAGCTCCGCGCTCGGGGACTTGAAGAAGCCGCCGACATCAGCTGGGGGAGGAAAAAACAAAAGATCTTAATGTAACTTGACTAACACGGGGGGGGGGGGGGGGGGTGCTCAACTGAAACCATCTTTGAACAGTTTGAATTACCGGCTGAAGAATGTGGTCATTTATCGAACCGACACTCACCACCACAGAAAGAAACCCCGACCAGTCCGAGGCTCAAACACATGGGAATAGAAATCTTCAGATGTTCCCACTCGGCGGCGTTGTCTCCGGTCCACACGGCACCTGAAACGAGTCCGTTCATTACGTTTCTCGTCAACACTTTCCACTAACGGGGAAATAAAACGTGTGAATGAACGGTCATTGAGGAGCTTGAGGAATCTCACCGTAGCGCTGAGACCCGGCGAAGAAGGCTCTGGTCAGGACAAACGGACGCTCGACTCCTCCCGACCGCTGGATCAGACCTTCGGCCGTCGCCATTTGCTGCGAACGGTCGAGGTCAAGGTTAGAAAAGTACGGTCGGACGTCGAGTGAAGGAGGTTCGAGGTTAAACTCACGACGTAGAAGCCGTAGAGGTTGTGCACGTCTCTGTGCTCCCACGCCCCGTGCATGGCGTCCTTGTGCATCGTGACCTCGGGCCCGTTGAAGACCGACGGTTCGTTCATGTCGTTCCAAGTGTAAAGATTATCCGTGGCCCCCTGAAGATCACATGGGGGTCAGTTGAAGCAGGAAACGTAGATTTTTTAGGATTAGGGTTGAGACGCATCACGATACAGTGACAACACTACGATATATTGTGATACTGTAGTAACAAGTATATACGTGTAGTATTGTCGAGTACTTGACTCTGGTGTTGCAGAATTTACAGACCACATGACTCTTGACAAAGTCGTAACTGCTTTCATTTGTTTTTTAAAACTGAAATATGTCCAAACATCAGCTGTAAAAGCTGCTGTAGTCCACTGTATCCTCTCGTCCTCAGTAGTCACCAAGATCTTAACAGTATTTCATTGTTGCTTTAAAGCTGCAAAGGATGTACTGACGGAAGTTTAGTTAGTACCCGAATAAAAAATAGTGTATGTGTATATATATATATATATACATTCTAATCATCCTTAGCCTTCTGACCCAATGAGCAAACACATTGTACCATTAGAACACTGGAGTGATAGTTGCTGGAAATGGGCCTCTATACACCTATGTAGATATTGCACCAAAAAACAGACATTTGCAGCTAGAATAGTCATTTACCACATTAGCAATGTATAGATTAGTTTAAACTTAGATTAGTTTAAAGCACTGTTTAAAAAAACAGTGCTGTTCTTTCAAAAATAAGGAAATTTCTAAGGGACCCCAAACTTTTGAACGGTAGTGTGTGTGTGTGTGTGTGTGTGTGTATATATATATATATATATATATATATATATATATATATATATATATATATATATATATATATATATATATATATATACACTATAAAGCAGAACTATAGTAACTAATAAAATGCAATATGAAAGCCAAAGAAAAATCAAAAAAATTATAGCAATAAATCTCAGTTGACAAAAAAGGACTGTTTAATGTATCCTCTCGTCCTCAGTCATCAGCAGGACATGTAGAATTTAATTTATCCTTTGACTGTGGGGGACGCAATGACTGCTGCCATCTAGTGGGTGGAAGATTTATTTCAAAACAAAAATGAACAAACTCGATAAATAATTGGGATGTTAATTGTAAATCATTTAAAATAAAAAAACAGAATTCCTCCATTTTATACGACTTTTATTAAAATATAACAATATATAACAACCATGATGCTAATAAAATGTTATTTTAAAGGCAAATAAATAGTTTTATGTTTAATAAATCTGTGCTTAAATATCAGGATGTTTTGTTCACGATAAGGTGTCGATAATCACAGCAGTATATTGATCAACACTAAGTAGGGGGTGTAAGAAAACATCCCTCACCTCGTACTGATCGTAGGCGAACATACTGGCCCACCAGGCCCTCATGTCGGGGCGAGTGAAGTCAGGATAGCCGGCGCTGCCTGTTGTGATGCAAACATCAGAAATAAATCAAGAGTACAAGACGGTCGTCACTCCTGTGCGGCGTCTCACCAGGCCAGCACCAGCCCTCGTAGTCGCCGCCATCTTTATTCTTGATGTAGAAACCACGGGAGCTGATCTCGTTGTGAATCTTGTAGTTGCTGTCGACTTTGATGTGTGGATCCACGATGGCTACCATCTGTTGAAAAGGGAAACGTTGAGTTCACTACTGGAATTATTCAACCTTATTTTTCTCCCTGACCTTGCGCTTCTTGTCCTTGAGGCCCTGCAGCATCTCCTTGGGCGACGCGAACTTGTGCGGGTCCCAGGTGAAGTAGCGCTTGCCGTCCGTGTGCTCGATGTCCAGCCATATGAAGTCGTAGGGGATGTCGTGCTCGTCGAAGCCGGCGTCCACCGCGCGCACGTCCTCCTGGTCGTTGTAGTTCCAGCGGCACTGGTGGTAGCCCAGAGAGGCCAGCGTGGGGAAGGCTTGGGTTCCTGAGCGAGGAGGCGAGGAGGAGATCGAGCGTTTACGCTAGACTTGTACATGAGGGTCAACACCCTTCAGCGGTCCGGGCGAGAACCGTAGAAATTGTACATTTTCTTACAGGAAGTAAGAGCGCAATTTATCTTAATTACGTCCACATTTGTTCTCCTTTACCAAAAAACGAATCTTTAATTTAACAAGCAGTTTTACTCCCATTATTAACATCCATTATATTTATCTTTATATATCAACACAGACCCCTATGTTGATCTATAAAGATATATTGTTTGAAAATATCGATCTTTTCCTTTTGGCTTTTAAATCACATTTGAGGTTAGGAAGAAGGTAGAACTTTATTTATTTACTTTGAAATTGTTTTTTCTATTATATAGCCACAGCAAATACAGCAATTTTTCATTTTATTTATTACTATAGTTTACAGTCCAATAAGAAGAGTTTGAATAAAAGAATATATATATTTTTTTAATGTACAATTAATATGCAAATATTCCCGCATTTGTCAATTTCTGTGTTGCAATAAAAATTATTACAATTTCAGCAGCGAAAGCTACAATTAAAATCCAGCTGCCAATGACTGAGGACAAGAGGATACAGTCAACTCTAGCAGCTTTTAAAGCTGCCGTCGGGACCTATTTTGGTTTTAAAACAAAAATCCGTAAGAACTTCTTTTAGACTTCAAACGTGGAACTAAAAACAACAGCACTTGAACCGACCTGTGAGTGACGCGTACTGCAAGAACACGTCTTTGGGTTTTGGTCCGAGCATCAGGAAGACGTCGATGATGCCACTCTCGGAGATCCAACGCACGTCGGTCTGAGGGGTCTCGCTCGAACCCTGCACGTAGTCCAACATTTTCCCGAACACAGTCTAGAAAGATTTTTAAAAAATGTCATTAAAAGTGAAGATCATGATGTTATTCAATAGTGAACGTACTTTTCCTGCCGTGTTGGAGCTGATGTCCACCCAGGTCTCGGCAGCGTTCAGCCAGAAGATGCCGGTGGTGCGCTGCGTGTTGTGAGCCAGCATCACCGGGATGGCGCCGTACAGAGCCATCGGGTTATACAACTCGTACTGGAACACGTCCAGGTTGTAGAGACGGTACGGATCTCCATTCCTGCAAGAAACAAACACACAAAACACCGCTTGAATAAAAAACATAAAAGATCTTCCGTTGTATCATCGTGTAGCCGTGACTCACTCTGTTGTTTTAAGCCGGAGTGTGTCGGCGTGTTCTGGGATGCCGTAAACGTGCTCAACACTGGGCAAGGAAAAGTCTAAACTAACGGCAGAGGGACCTGCAGGACGAGAAGCCAGGTGATGATTAGGACTTACAAGAGCGCAAACTCATTTATTTTCATGACGAAAACTGCAACTCACCGCTCGGTTTGCCGTCTGTGTGAGATTTGAATGTTTCCTCCCACATCCCATCCTCCACTTTATCTTCGTCTTCCTTTGCAGTCTGCGAGCGAACACGGGTCAAAATAGGAATGTTCGTGAACTAAACTTGAATTTTGACTTGTTTTTGTCTATATTAAAAGTTTGAATTAGCTTTAATTTTTTGTAGAAGCCATTTTTTCTACATTCAAAATGATTTTTTTTCTTCTAAATCCCACAGTTCAGATATAAATGTTCTAAAAAATAAATAAATAAAACAATATATTTTTAATTGGTAACCTTTTAAGTTCAATAAAAAAATATTGGTATAATATTGCCACCAGACGATACAATTTCTTTAGAATCCGTCATTATGAATTGACGCGCTAGTTCTTCGTCATGTGATCGCCTGCGCGACGCATGATTGGCTGAAAAAAGTTAGGTACTGTCCAAATTGTCTAGTGGCATTATTATATAAACATTTAAATATTGAATTTAAAAGGCTGCAAAATGATAAATATTGAATTTAGAAAATGTGTTTTTGAACTATTTGAATTGTGTATATATATATATATATTAGATATCAAACTATGTGTAAATTAAAATATATATATATATATATATATTCGATTTTTTACATTCAATTTAAAAGTTCTAACAGTTGTAATGTAGAATTCAACCTTTTAATATTCGGATGACACTGATGTACTTCCAAAAAAAGAACTAAAAACTGTTCTCGTCCAGTACCTCTTCCGGGTTCGCCGCATCAACCTCCTCTTTGTTGTCACTCTCGGGGTCGGTCTGGCTGCATGTGGCACAAGAAGAGATCAGGAATAAAAGGAGAATTCGATAATAAATAAAAAAAGAAACGGGTGCAAAATCTGTAGTTGATCATCATAAAGGACAAACAAGCACAAAGGTTTTTTTTAGCTCACAACTAAAACTACAATGACAGAAAGCAACGCCCCCTTGTGGCCATTTTAAGCATCTAAGGGAGGATCTATACAAAGCAAAAGGTCATTTTGTCATACGAAATAATTTGTAGCGAAGCACATATAGTTGGGTTAAGCTTCTGCACAAAGTAAAAAATATTAAACAAAGCAGAACCACAAAGACAGAGGTTGCTCTCAGGTGTTCCACACAAAACTATTAAACTATGTTATGGATGTAAAAGAATGTCATCGGAATATTAATTGGTTGAATTAACCTTCAAAACTTTCTTTTTTAAATTGAAAGGTTGAATTTAAGTTTCATTATTTAAGTTTTATATTTATATAGTTATATATATATAATATTTATATATTTGAAGTCAATAATTTTAGTATAAAAATGTTTAATTTATATATATTTTCTTAATAGTTAAATTAAAATAAAATGTTATAAAAATGTTTTTTTTAATCCATTTTAAGCCCAAGTATGATATTTCAATATTTCAAAAATAGGTGTGTAAATAAATATATTCTTTAATATTTATATTGAATATAAAAGGTTACAAATTAAAAGTATAAAAGTTTCACACAGACGATAAAAGAGTAACTAGTGGCTTGATCGAACAGTCACGTGACTAGCCGTGTGTAGCGTGATTGGCTGATAGTTTGATCAAGTGGCTTGGTACTGTTTTGGTATCGTCTAATGGCACTATATCCATATTTTTGAATTATTGGAATTAGTATATTAAAATGCTGTGTGTAAAAGAAAAAAAAAAGTATTTCTATACTGTGTTAAAAAACGAAAAAACAAAACAACCTTTCATTATAAACATTACTTAATTATATACAGTATTAGATATGCATGTATTTCCTTTTAATACTATAAAGAATATAAATCAACGATTAAAAACAAATTGCAATTCAACCATTCAATATTCCGATGACACAGGAATACTCTTATACTATCTCAGGGATTTCAGCCGACAAATACAAATCCATCAGTGGTTCTCAAAAATCAAATTCGACGTTTCTGTCATTGAACGTTTCTAGAAAGGCATGTCAGTCATGCAAGTCGTGTCTGTTGGATCAGGTTCAGGGAAGAGAAAGAGAATTTGTCATTTTTTCACTAGTGTGGTTTCATGATTCTAATATTTTTGGAAAAATACAAAAATCATCAAGAGCGTTCACGATTGAAGTAACACTTAAATTAATCTGAATCATGCACACTGAGGCAATATTTGCTTTTCATATCATTATTATTATTATTATTATTTTGGGGGGGAAATACTGACTTAAGTGGGAATGGGGGAGCTTGGGTTTATGTCAATATTGGCAGCATTAGCACAAGGAACAAAATACACCATTACAAGTTTTAATGGATCTTTACCTAGTGAAAACCCTCTTGATATTATCCCACACGCTAGCAACTGTGCTAGTTACTTTATAGGAGAAACTAGGATGATGGGGAGAAGAGGACAGAACAACCAGTCATAGACAGTACTTGAAAACAAACCATCTAATGGAAACAAAAACATCCACAGAGAGAGGATGTTTATTATTTTTTTTAAATAAAGAGTATTTATTAAAGCATGTGTGCATGCGTGATCCCTCACGTGTCCTTGCGCATCCTCAGGTGCTCGAACGCCAGCAGGCCACGCGAGTTCAGCGACATCAGCACGTCCCGTCCCTCCACGATGTCCAGGCGGAAGGGCCGGGCACTGAGGATGACCCTCTGGGACTCGGAGCCCAGAGAGAGCACCACGCCGTTCTCGTCCTGGGACAAGAGGGCCAGCCTGAGGCGGAGAAAGGGGGTCAAGTCGGCGTCAGGTGAAAGGTCGGGACATTAGGGAGATAAAGAGATGACTCGACATTTAGATTTCGACAAGTAGACGATTGATCGAATAACTCAAAGTATTTGTGATTCATTTAAAAAGACTAATAGTTAAGACTTTAGACTTTCTTTATTGTAATTTCAAACCGGCATCGAAATTTCGTTGCTAACACAGCATCCCTAGGGTTATTGTATAAATATTAATAATAATAAGTTTTGTTGCTTTGAGTAACCAACGTAAATATAAATATGTGACAGGTGTTTCTCGGTCCGACAATGATAATACATTATTATAAAACATTTTTTTATATGTAGTTTTGGTGTACACACAATTTTCAAATCAGTTTAAAATTAAACCAAATTGGTAATAATGTCTTAAATATCCAGACTGTAATTCATACATCACAAAGATATGCATTTATTGCAATTACTTGATTTATAAATAGAATTATTGGACAATATAAAGTAACTTCACTGAATTCGGGATCAACATTTTGTTTAATTAGCTTAAAAAATTGATTGACTGAAGCTGAAAACCGTTTGATCACAGTCGAAAAACTGCTTAATTAAAATAAAAAAAATCTTTAAAACTATGGTAAAAAAACATGGTTATGATCGTGTAAATATAGGTAAAGAGATCTTTAGTACAAGACTAGATTCAAATATACATTTCAAATTGAATATTTGCTCAACCAGCAGAAAACAATAGCGCACAAAGATTTACATCACGTCACTTTCACTTGTTCTCCAACTAAACATTGCTCATAAACATCGGGAATTATCACAGGATCCTTTTTTAAAGACTTACGGCTCTGTCGGGGGATCCCTGATGAGTACGTCAGGGACCTCGTAGCGAGGCTTTAATGGCTTCAGCTCATTGATCTTCACCCTAGTCATGTTTCCCTGGAGACGGTAGAGCTCCAGCAGCAGACGCACCTGGCAAAGGAAAATGTAAAATACTGTATAAAGAAAAAAGTGTTTTTTTTAATTAAGCAAAATCACTTTAATGCAAGAGGGATGATGTTTGTGCAGAACCATGTGTAACCTGTGCATTAACTTTGTTTTTTGGTTATATTCTGCTTATTAGTTGATTATTTCTTTTTGTTGATTATTCATTTCTTTTTTGTTGGTTATTTATTATTTAATGTCTTAATTAATGTCTGTTTAAGTCTTTAATTGTTAAGTCTTTGGTTGTTTTAAGTCTGTTGTTAAGTCATTTCAACCGTATTCATGTTTTTCATGTGTCGCATCATGGGTCAGACAGGACCACAATTTAATTTATACTGTATGTCTAAATACATGCATATTTGACAATAAAAAGAACTTGAACTACATTTATTTTTTCAGTTAGTTAGAGTAAACTTTTATGACATTGAACGCGTCAAACTTTGTGACCCTGGTCTAGAAAGGCGCTATATAAATAGAGATTATTATTATTATTATTATACCTTGTTGTTGTCATTGATGAGCTGCAAGGTGAGTCTGGTGTTTGTCAGCTCCATCGTTTCAAGCAAAGCCCGATAAGGTGACTCGCTCGGTTTCAGAGCCCGTTGGCGCCTTTGAAAAACAAGTAAAAGACAAGAAAAAATGTTTGAAAAAGGTCGACGTTTATGGTGGGTTAGACTTCATGGTTTGAGGGTCTTACTTGCAGAAGGCACTCTGGTCACAGGTCTTGAAGTTGCCCCGGTCAACCGCCCAAGTCCCGCCGACACCAAGAGCGAGCGCCAACACCAAGACGGACGCCATCCTGTGAAAATGAACAAGAAAAAGCGAACAATCCATTATTATGAAATACTGTTAATCAGTTACATTTGGGACAACAGTGGACAATAAATAACCTCTGGAACGACACACTGGACTTTGTTTTCTGGAGGACTGGAGATCGATACATGTGCTTTAGGATTTTTAATTCTGTACATTAATATGTGGAGATTATAGTTCTGAGCTGGAGAAAACCATCAAAAACAAAGACTTGATCTCGGATTAGCGAATTCACTTCTCGGCTAAAGTGGACCATCTTAAGCCATTTAAAAATTAAAAAAAAAAAAGATACTGATGTACATTGTTTTATTAGAGAAAAGTAATGCGACATTCTAACGCACATTCGCGGACACATTTAACGGTCGATGTCGTGGATGATCGAGCGTTAAAACTCGAGTGCAGGTCCCGGTGCTAACGTTGACAATCCGCTAATTCAATTAGACGTCATTTCAGGCTGAAAAGCTTCGTCGTGACGCTCCTTTCTCTTTGGAATAAACCGAGAAATGAAAGCCGCGGTTCCATACTTACTCTGCGGAGATGTCAGTTGCGGGAAAATCGATTGATTTTGTAATGAAAAAGCGGATTTTTTGCTTTGTCTTACCTTTCATTGAAGGCGGCCATCTTGAATATCCTGCTTGTGACTCCGCCCATTTGACGCTGCGTCAACGGATGTTCAGGGAAATATGATTTTCCATAAACCGCTATAAATATTAACGATTCGCTTTTTAAAACAGACCAGAAAGTTAATAGTTTAAGACTTAACCCATAATTACATGCGTTTAACGGACAAGTACCAAATACGTAAGTCTGCGTGAGATACTGGTGAACATGAGGATGTCCGTGAACATGAACCGTGAACGCATCACGATGTTTTGTCGCGTCGACACATCATCATCTCTCGACCATTCAGCGACGTGCACATTAGCAAGATAGTGTTTTTGGAAAATGAGAATTATTGCGTTTTATTTTACAATATAATTACAAACTTGCTTGAATGCACCAAGAAACGATGTAAAAATGCAATCCATCCAAAACTGTTCATCATTTTATAGGATAAGGTAAAAAAAATAATGGTTAATAATAAAACAATGAAGCTAAAATTCCAAAAAGAAACACATTATTTATATATATTTCCTCCATACTTACTTAAATCTTACTGCATTTAAGTCTACATACAGTATTGCGAGGAGCCTTCAAGTAAAAATAAGGGACCATATTGTATTATGTATAAATATGTATTTTAAATGTGGTATAAAAGTACTTTTCTCTCAAAATATTTTTTCACGTTTACTTAAATCTTACTTCACATAAGTCTGAAGTGTTAAATACATAAAATAAAAATAAAATAAAAAAAGGAAGACAAATGAGAAGGACCAAAGTAAGGAAGTAAGTAAGTCATTTTTATTTATAAAGCGCTTTTCTAGACCAGGGTCACAAATCGCTTAAACAATCAAAACAATATTCAATAAAGTATATACTTTAAAGGGCAAGATAAAACTGATAACACAACAATCTAAAGTCATAAAACAAATATTATATTAACATATTTAGAGACTAGTAATTAATAAATGAAATGTTTAAAAAAACAACAATATTTATATATATATATTTATATATATATATATATATTTCTACATGATTGTTAACCCTCACGAGGGCCACACTGGTCTGGCTTAAAACAGTTTTTGGATAATTTAATTTTAAACATAGATTTCAATAATCAAAAATAAATGCAAGGCCAACAATTTATTAGATTTTGAATGAAATACCACTTGCAACAATCGTGTCAAAACAATAGATTTATTTCAAAGTATTTGAAACATAGTTTGAAGTATTGTGCACTCAGTGGGGAAAGAAAGCAGGGGCGACTTTACGAACAGAACCTTAAAACGAGAACGTACGTAAACATGAACGGGAATATTATCATTTATTGTCAGAACTACTTTAAGGCTTATGCTTTTGTTCCGCATTGTTTGTAGATGTGTTATTATTATGGAAAAACAAATAGCTGAAAAAACAAAACTATCAAGTCTAAAAAATGTGGTACGAAAGTCACACACACACACACACACACACTAACACAACATCCTTTTGTACAGTCATTACAATGTCCGAAATCATGTCTCAGAGCTGGAATCTCCAGCAGAGGTGTCCGAGTCTGTCGATGTTTTTATGCAGGACGCTGTGAATCGGCGACACGTATCTGGCCACGTCGCCGTCCCGTGAAAAGTCCCTGCAGAAAATGCCCTTATCGGAACTGAAGACAAACTTCTGTGGCATCGGACCGTTGGCCCTCACGTACTCCCACACCGCCAGGAGCAGCAGCCTCACCTCAAAGGGTGTGATGTAGGGGAAGGCTTCGTGGACGTTCGCCAGCACGGGAGGCAGAAGCTGACCCTCTCCCATGCACGACACCAGCAGGGAGGAGGCCTGCAGATGCCACCGGGAGTCCGTGGACAAACCCTCACGGGATGCTTCCCAGTGTGCCAGGAGAGTGGCCAGGAGACCCCTGAGGACGGCCGAGCAGTAGCAGAGCGCCGGGCGCCCGGCCGCCACCACCTGAAGGAGGGGGAAGAGCACGGGGTGCGCCTCGAAGCAGCGGCGGATGTGGATGTCGCGCTCCACCGTAGTGCGGGCGTGCTCCTCCGGCGGCCAGGAGAGCTCGCCGTTGGCCACGTCAGGGCAGACGTTCTCCACCAGGGTCACGGCGATGACCTTCGCCGCCTCCGCGTTGATGGGCTGCGGCTCGTCCGGGTCGCATGGCGGGCGGGAGCTGTTGAGACCGGATGAGCTGCAGCACTGCACGACCACGGCCAGCAGAGTCTGGACATTCTGCAGGGGAAAGAAATAATTGTTGACATTACTTAATATTTTTTATTTAGCAATAGCATACCACGACGTAAAAGGGACTAGTTCTAAACACTATTACTAAGTTAAGTTAAGTTAGGTAGAACTTTATTGATCCCTCAGGAAATTGTTTTTTTTCCCCAATTAGACAAAGCAAAACAGACGATTATTCATAAAAATAAGAACAAAAAAAAGAGAAATAAAGAGAAAGAACAAGATAATACAATCTAAGACTCGTTATTAATATGAAACTGTGATCACTATATGCATTTAAGATAGTACTTGGCACACTGGGGTTGAACAATTTGTTTAAATGAGTCATTATATTCTATGACTAACATCCTCCTGCTCTGTAGGCCAGGGTTGTATATTATGATGAAAAAAAATATAATACTTAATAAATATCACACAACTTAAATATGTATAAAAAATATAATTTTTGGCACTTTTTAATACAAGCAAAATGGGAAGGAAAAAAAGTGTGAAAGACACTGTCTGATTAAAGTGGCAATATTTAAGGTTGAATATTCGTCTTTGAATCCCTCCAGTGTTAAAACAACAACTTGAATGATTATACAATTAGGGGGGTGTATTGGCAAGAATCTGGCGACCCGATACAGAGCACAGATATATAGTGTGATTCTATAAGAACAACAAAACATTCGTTTTGAAACCAACAAAAAGTCAAAGCTTCAGCTATAGAAGCTGCTTGAGTTGACTGTATCTTCTTGTCCTCAGTCCTTGCTGGGATCGCGTGGGATTAAATTGTTCTAATCGGTTGACTGCTGCCATCTAGAGGTTTCATTGCGACATTCAAATCAATAAACGGTGTGAATATTTTCATGTAAATAGCAAATTAAATATCACATTATTTTGCTTTAAATTAACTTTATTGACATATAAACCATAAAAGAACCATTTTTTTTATTTATAATAAAATATATTAATTTAAAAAAGATTTAAGTCATCAATATTTTCTTACACCCCTAATAATAATAATAATAATAATAATAATAATGACTATTGTCAAAATGTTACGCAGTGCTGCTTTAAGTAACACCTGAAGTATATGTTAATTTTCTAGTTCCTGTAATGTAATTAAGTAAGTAAGTAAGTAATTTTATTTGTATAGCGCTTTTCCAGACCGGGGTCACAAGGCGCTTAAACAATAAAAACAATATTCAATAAAGTATATACTTTAAAGGTCAAGATAAAACTGATAACACAACAGGAGTTCCAGAAAATCAAGGAAAAGCCTGAACAAATAAAAACGTCTTAAGATGTTTCTTAAAGGAGTCAGTAACGGTAAAAACTCACCTGGATCACCCCAGAAGGGTCAGTGCTGGGGGTGTCAGTGCGAACTTTAAGCCCCTTCCCGATCACTCCGGCGTGAAACACCGACCACACGCTGCCGGAGAAGTTGACGATGGTTCCGAACCGACAGTTTATATCCAGGAGCGAGGCTCCGAGGTCGGGCGCCACCGACGGGGCGGCGAGGGGAGCGCCGGACATGTCCGCGATCTGCCCCCCGAAAAGATCGGCGTTGCCCTTGTGCAGCGCCCCCTCCACCAGCTGCTGGAGGATGGCCTTGAGGGTGAGCGGCGAGTAGGCGGCGAATCGCGACAGAAGCACCGCCGAGCAGCTCACGGCTTCGGTCGCCTGACCTCCGTCCTTCCCCGCCTTCCTGAACTCTCGCCGCCGAAGAGCCATGAAGAAGTGGGTGACGGCGGCGCGAGCGAGCAGCAGCAGGTGGGCGGGCGAGGAGGTCCGAGGGAGGGGGCTGACGGAGAGGAGCCGGACGGCGGCGTGCGAGACGTCGGCGTCGCCGTGGAGGAGCAGTGGCGAGAAGTCGTGGAGGTTCGCCGACACCGCCGAGCCCACCTGGACCGACATGGTGGACTGAGCTCCCGGGGCGCCTCCTCTCCGCTCCTCGTCCTGGCTGGCGATGGCGGCGGCGAGGTTGAGCAGGAGCTGCCGCAGCTGCCGCGGGGCGAGGGTGTGCGTGTGGATCTGGGCCACGCATCGCGCCACGGCGGCGGGGATGAGTCCCGCCATGCAGGAGGAGAGGGTGGCGTGCAGCTGCCAGGCCAGCGCCAGCTCCTCCGAGTTGCGGGCCTGGGTGAGGAGCTGACAGAGCGTCTCCGTGGCGACGCTGGGGCCGCCGTACACCGACAGGAGACAGAGCAGCTGATGGAGCCACAGGTGGCGCTTGCGCTCCAGTCGGAGTGTCTCGGCGCAGAGCTCGCCCACGTGCGTCTGCAGCTCCTCCAGGAACGGGATGACCTTCTGAGGCTGAGAGGGGTGGTGAGGATGACCGTCCCCGCCGTCCAATCGGTTGTGCACCAGCTGGTGGAGGTGAAGGAGCAGCATCTGCAGCAGGCGATCGCAACCTTCTCGCACGCCTTCGTGAGGGGAGGTCGTCGGACCCGAGATGATGACCGAGGCCGGCGTGGCCGTGTCGGCCAGGAAGCGGAGGACCCTGGCTCCTCCCGAGGGATTCTGGCTGATCAGGTGAACCGCCAGACTCACCATGTTGTCCAGCTCGTCCCTGGGAAGTCCCTGCAGCAGCGCCTGCAGCTGCAGCAGGACGGGCGGGCGCAGCAGCTCCACCAGCTCCGCCGAAACGGCGCCGAACAAGTTGGGCGACATGGCCGCCAGCTGGAGGAGGAACGGCACGGCCGCTCGCCGGAGTTGCGGCGAACTGTCCCAGAAGTTGGAGGTGGGAGACATGGGCGCCGTGAGGCTCAAGCTCTCCTGGAACATCCGGAGCAACTCTTTCCTGATGCTGTCCGAGTGATGCGCGGCCAGGTGGCCCAGGATTCCCACCACGGAGCCGATCTTCGGGACCCTGCTTCCCTTCTCCACGCCGTTCATCACCAGCCCGGGATCCTTCGAGCCATGCGAGCAGAAATCTTTAAGCCCACACGCCAGGACTCGGCTGATGATGGTGCCCGGGAAGGCGGAGCCGATGTGAGCGACCACCCAGTCGAAGTGGGGGGAGTGCTGGACAGATGTGTCCAGAAGCGCGTCCACGCAGGCGTCGGGGCACCACGACAACATGGCCGCCAGGCACTGCGAGTACGCCTCCATGAGGGAGCGCGTGGCGGCGCACGACATCCAGAGCTGCAGCAGCTCGTTGAGGCTGGAGGAGCGCGGCGCCGCCCTGTGGTTGGCGTACTTGCTGCTGAGTTGGCCCAGCAGGTCCACAGCCCAGGTGGACACCAGAGGGGCCCAGGCCCGCGGGTTGAGGCGGATGAACTCGGACAGAACGCCATGGACTTCCTGTGGACACAATGATCGTTCACGTCGTCAGTACTTTTGGAAAACGTCATCAGAAAATGTTAGATAATAATTCCAAAGATTGAATTCAAAAAAGCTAAAGAAAATCAACTTATCGTGGGGAATAATTAAATGGATGAGTAAGTAGCACTTTATTAAAGGGATGAAAAAGAATAATTGCAGATGTGTTTTGCCCTAGTTACTTGAACTTTTTATTGACCACACAAACCTATTAAATAAGAAAGTAAGTAAGTAATTTTTATTTATATAGCACTTTTCCAGACCAGGGTCACAAAGCGCTTAAACAATCAAAACAATATTCAATAAAGTATATACTTTAAAGGGCAAGATACAACTGATAACACAACAGGAGTTCCAGAAAATCAAGAATAACAACAAAAAAACTGAACAACGCTGTATAAAAAAAGTACGACAAACTTAAAAGGAAAATAAATAAAAAATGCAAAACTTAAATAAGTGAGTGAAGTGATTTTGTGGACTAATCAAAACTACAATTTAACAGATAACTTAAATAATGGCATATTTCTCTCCACAAATTTTTCAAATTGCAAAGAAATCCTTAAGTCATTAAAGGCAAGTAGGGACGTGAAAAAATACATCAAAACCTCTAGAACTGTATTATGTTTTTCTCCCCTTCAAATCATGTTGTTTATCATAGTTTTTTTATGGTTTATTTTTTAATTAAGTCTGTCTAAAATAAAATAATTTTATTTTGTTTTAGTTAATATTAACATGCAAATGTATTTACAATTAACAGTGTTAATTTTGTGACACTTGAAGGAACAATGAAACTCAGAGATGACTGAGGATGAGAGGATACAGTCGACTCCAGCAGCTTTTAAAGCCGATGTTTGGACATATTTTGGTTTGAAAACAAATGAAATCAGTTACGACTTCGTCAAGAGTCATGTGGTCTGTAAATTCTGCAACACCAGAGTCAAGTACTCGACAATACTACACATATATACTTGTTACTACAGTATCACTATATATGGTATTGTTGCCCCTGTATCATGATATGCATTTTACCACCAGATTCTTACCAATACACGCCCCCAGTGATAAGTAGTGCAGAGAAAGTTATCGTGTTTTTTACCTCCAAGAATACATTGTTTATTGACGTAATGACTCAAAGTTCTATAACTGTGTACATTTTTCTTCTTGATCGGTCGATCGGGATGACTTAAAAAAAAATGCTTATATCGGCGCAGATAAACCGATCGATCGGTGCAGCTCTACTGAATTTAAGATCAAATGTATACATTTTGTAAGGTAACCCCTGAAAGACTATGACCGTGGGACGTCTCACCTGGATGATGTCCTCCAGGTTGGAGCTGACCCCCGAGCTGCCGTCGCCCTCCGTTTCCAGGCAGCGGAGAAAAGCCGACACATGCTCGTCGTAGACGCTCCTCAGATGCTCGAGCACCGCGCCCCGGCAGGCTGGGACCGAGCGCAGCAGGCGCACGGCACAGCGGGCGTGTTCCCGGACAGTGAGCTTCCGTCCCTGAGACGTGTCGATGCCGCTGATGAACGACTTGATCTCCTGAGACAACTCCTGACCACTGGACAAAAAGACAGGGGGAAAAAAAACAACATATTAGTCTAAAAAGTACTTTTGTAGCTTATTTAAAATACTTGGGTTAAATTGGAGGCTTCTTCTTTTAACAGCTGACAAAATATTATATTTGAATTGATATTAAACATTTTAGAAGGTTCAGTCTAATCTTTTTTTTAATTTAAGTTCAACATCCCTGATTTATCAAGTAATCAATATAATAGCATTTCAACTTGACCTCAGCATATACATGAGAAAAAAACACCATGAATATGCAGAAAAAAAACAACATAATTAGATGACCGGCTAGATATTATGTTTGGGAAAAGCACACATTTAAAAATAATTAGTCAGTAACAGCATTTATTAATATTTAAAGTACAAGTAATAAGCAATAACAAGACATTTCACAACATTGTGATCATTTCTTTACAGCTATGTTTTGTTTCGATCTGTAAAAATATGATTTAATAATGTTACATTCCAAAATGTATTAAGGTCGCCAGTTTATATAGTTCCTTTTGTGTCCCTAAAAAAACATGTGATAAAGTTATTCAATCTTTTAGTTTAATTGGAGGAAAATCTAGCCGCAATAAATAGAAATTAAGGATGATGAAAAAAAAATCTGTTTGAATTTTTATTCAGCATAATAGAAAGTTCAATGTGTCCAAGTAAGTTTCATACTTATTTATCAAGTAATCAAAATAATAGCATTTTAACTTCAAGTCTGCATACAAATGAGAATAAAATCCATGATTATGTCGAAATAAAAAATAGATAAGTAGCAAAATATTACCTTGTTGTGTCTTGTCATTAAAATAATCTCCTAGTAACTAGCAATTATTAACATTTGAACTAATAACTAGTAGCGTCTGAGCAAATAACAAGACATTTTATCAAACCAAGTTATATTTTACCGCTTTGTTTTGTCCCTACTGTAACAATATGAATAAATAACCTTACATTCTAAATGTCTATCTAGGTTACTAACCAATATATGTACATTTCAGACATTCTTTTGTCCCAATATTTTTGTCATGTTTCCTTATACACATGTTTGCAAAACGATTTAATCTCCTTTTAAAAATTAATATTTTTTTATTAGAATAAGAACAACGTAGCAACAATAATTGAAATATAAATATATTTAGTAACCAAAACATTGCCTGTAATTGAAAATAAACGTGTTTTTTTTTGTTTTTTTTTATTCTTAACTGAAAATGAGAATTTTTGTATTTTGAGGTGAATCAGAATAAAAAGGTTTTCTTTCTTTTTTCTTCAACGACTGAGGCACAGTTGGCCATGAAGTCTCCCAGGACTCACCTCAGCACCGCCTGCCCAGTGAGAGAGTGCGAGCTCGGCATCGCTTTCAGTGAACTACCGTCAAACACCACAGACATCGCGGACTCTTTCGGCATCGAATCGTCACATCAAACCGTCATTTCTCATTTAGAACTCGGAAAAGAACCAAAAACATCCGCTTTTTCCCACTATTTTCTATACAATTTCAGGACAAAATACACCCAAAGGGCGCTTCTAAGCCGGAAGTTTATCCTTCTTCGTTCATGCTGAAATGGAAACACGACCATGGGGGCTTGTGTCACTACCGCCACCCGGTGTCTATAGTGAAAATTACATTTATTTACTTTTATTTGTCAGCTCATATTCCCTTTTTAAATAGAACTTACAATTTACAACGCACCGTGTGGAGAATCTCAAGCAGTCATTTTTTTCAATGATCAAAACATTCCTTTATTTCAATGGATCACCGACTGATCACTGGCAGATCAATATTTAAGCTTCACTGTTGAATCCTACACTCCACCATAAGTGTCTTTGAATGCTAATGAAACTTTATTTTTATTCCGATTGCACGATAATAGAAGTCTTTGGAAAAATTTGAACCAAATAAAGGCCACTGACATAATAGAGTTGTTTTTTTAATGACATAATCAAACATTAATATTCTTAACAGAAGTGCCTATATCAAGCCATAGAATCTGACAAGTAGTAGTCGACGGAAGTCAGAGACTAACACCTTCCCTATCATGTAATCTCTTTGTTATCTTTATTTAAACAGAGGTCAATCACTGAACACTGGTTTGAGTGCATTATCTTCAAGAATGTTAGTTCAGCCCAGCATTGGGGAAATTGTTGTGATAATTTATTTTATTCATCTCATTTTATTTAATAATAAATATGTCCTTCTTTCTATTTCTTACTATTATCGCCATAAAACAAACCTGTGATGTGTTTGCAACAACAAAGGCAACAAATGTTGTTTTATTCTGACATAAAATATATTTAAACATGTTCAAGATTTTATTTTACTGTATATAATTGTATTTTGAGTGTTGTATTTAAATATTGTCAATTTAAATCACAACAAAACACACATTTTATTTGACGATTTATTATATTTTGAGGGAGAAGAAATGTCATTATTGTACAGTATCCTTTCCAGTTCTCTGACCAAGTAAACATTAGCTTTAATAATACAACACAGTATATACACATGCTATTATAATGAATACACTGCCTTTGCAAATACCACAAATTGCATCTTAGAAATCACACGAAACTCGATGTAGCTTTATCCAAATATATATATATTTTTTCTATACAAAAACGCCATCATGTCTGCAGTTAGGTAATTCTTGTAATGTACTGTATATATAAAAATGGTATTAAATTGTCATTTAGAAACTGTCTCAATCCAGATAGTTTAACTTTAATTTTCATTATTCCAGTGATTTAAAGAATGTTAGCTGGGGTACCCTTCATATTTCTACGGCATCAACTATTGCCTTTAAAAATAAAAATAAGTTTAGATAAGTAAATGTGCAATTTTTAATTTAAAATTGCATGTTGTCCATCGATCTTTTTATTATTGGCGGATTTATCTGTGATTTATTTTTAGGGAAGGCAACCAGCTTTTATTTGATCGTCTCTACATATGATGATGTCACTGAGCTCAGGCGAGGCTTTTATTGTGAAGGTTCCGTTGAGCTCCAGACCAGCTGATCTCTCCTCACTAAGGTGCGCTATGACGTCATATTAGCGACAGCAAAAATAGTTCCCTTTCATCGTCTCTATCTTCTCCGGCGTCGAATAACAACTGCGTAGGTGTTTAAATGTGACCTCAGTAGTTCCACGTTATTCGTCATATACGAGTAAACAAAGTAGCGATATGTAAACAAGGTCGAAAGAGATACGTGTCCAACTGGATCCTTTATTTTCGTGTTTAAATGACTATATCCGGGATTTGATTTACACCTGTGTTTGTTATTGTTGTATTTTCAAAAATATACAACTGATTATTAATACAAAATAATTGTTTTCCAGCAACGTCAGTGGTGACATGTCTCTGGCAATGGTAAGCTCCACAACATTGTAGTTATTGTCAATTATTATTATTATTATTATTATTATCATTATTTTAAATGTGTTTCTCCCTTCACAGGACGGTGATAAACCACAGCCGGGAGACTTGATAGAAATCTTCCGTGGCTCTTATCAACACTGGGCGGTGTACGTTGGTGACGGTTTCCTCGTCCATCTAGCTCCGCCATGTAAGTGTTGCTTTTTTATCAAATCTCTTATTTAAATAAAGATCTACATTATTTTTTTTGAGTATAGATTCAGTTACGAACAGCAGACGTCATGATATAGATTTACTTTATTAATCCCTCCTTCGGGAAATTCGGTTTCCAGTTCACAGCAGACAATAGAAGGTAAAGCAAGTTTCATAAAAGCAAGAACAAAGTGCAAAGAGGTATCAGAGCGCAAATATAAAGAGACCACTCAAAGACCTACAAGGATACACTCTGCTCCTACCCCCAAAACTCAGGAGTTATGAAGTCTAATAACATGAGGAATGAATGAGCCCCTGAGTCTATTAGTGTTGCATCATGGGAGGAGCATTCGTGCTCCATCTGTTCACTGATGACAGCGTTCAGAGGATGACCTCATCATCCATGATGGACATTAGTTTCTCTTGTCACCAGTGAGTCCAGCTTCAACCACAGACGAGACTCCGCTCGGAGTTCTAGCAGAAGTCTGAAGTGTAGACAATGAAGAGAAGAGGGGCCAGTACTGTCCCCTGAGGTGCTCCTGTACTGCACACCACAGTGTCAGACGAGATGTCCTTCAGCCTGACAGACTAGTCAGTACCGTTATTATGTCTTCTGAGGTGTTCAGGGCAGGTCCTCCTAGGAAAGGAACCTCAGGGCGGACCCGGGAAATCTGGCAGGACCGCTTCGGTTTTTAGAGAGAAAAGTCCATTTTAAGTTTTATCTGGTGTTTCTGTGCAGCGGAACTTCCAGGCGCCAACAGTATGATGTCCATCCTCTCCGACAAGGCTCTGGTGAAGAAGGAGGAACTCTGGGCTGTCGTGGGGAAACACGAGTGGAGAGTCAACAACAGCCTTGATAAGAAGTATCTCCCTCGACACGCTCAGGTCATCGTGGAGGAGGCCTGTGCCTTGGTGGGCCAGAGTCTGCCCTACTGTGTCTTCAGGGGGAACTGTGAGCACTTTGCCAACGAAATGCGCTACGGAGAGGCCGAGTCTCGGCAGGTACGTGCGGCAGATGAGGCGGTGAGATCAAATATGGTGCTCACGTCGTCTTGAAAGTATATTTACAAACAAATGAACAAACTCGAGATACATAATAACTTACTTTTAAAACAAATTCACAAACTATTGAAACACATTTACAAACTATTGAGAAACAATTGATACACATTCACAAACTATTGAAAAACGATTTACAAACTATTGAAACACATTTACAAACTCATGAAACACACTTACAAACTGTTGAAACGAATTCACAAACTATTGATCCATATTTACAAACAATTGAAACAAATGTACAAACTATTGCAACACATTTACAAACTAGTGAGAAACAATTTACAAACTATTTACAAACTATTGATACACATTTACAAACTATTGGAGAACAATTTACAAAATATTGATACACATTTACAAACTATTGAAAAATTATTTACAAACCCAATACACATTTACAAACTATTGAAAAGCTATTTACAAACTATTGATACACATTTACAAACTATTGGAGAACAATTTACAAAATATTGATACACATTTACAAACTATTGAAAAACAATTTACAAACTGTTGATACACATTAACAAACTATTGAACAACGATCTACAAACCACTGATACACATTTACAAACTATTGAAAAACAATTTACAAACTGTTGATACACATTAACAAACTATTGAACAACGATCTACAAACTACTGATACACATTTACAAACTATTGAAAAACAATTTACAAACTAGTTATACACATTAACAAACTATTGATACACATTTACAAAATATTGAAAAACAATTTACAACTATTGATACACATTTACAAAATATTGAAACAATTTACAACTATTGATACACATTTATAAACTATTGCAAAACGATCTACAAACTACTGATACACATTTACAAACTATTGGAAAACAATTTACAAACTGTTGATACACATTTACAAACTATTGAAAAACTATTTACAAACTGTTGAAAGACAATTTACAAACTATTGATACACATTTACAAACTGTTGAAAAACAATTTACAAACTGTTGATACACATTTACAAACTATTGATACACATTTACAAAATATTGAAAAACAATTAACAAATATTGATACACATTTACAAACTATTGATACACATTAACAAACGATTGAAAATCAATTTACAAACAGTTGATACACATTTACAAACTATTGGAAAATCAATTTACAAACTATTGATACAAATGTACAAACTATTGAAACTAATTCGTTTCAAACAATGTTTTTTTTAATTTGTTCCAATAGTTTGTAGATTGGTTTTAATAGTTTGTAAATTTGTTTCAATGGTTTTAAAATTTTTCATTTGCACTTCCTAGGCCACCATAGTTTATGCTATTATTAGCTACACAGCAGCTGCTTGTGACCATATTTAAGAAACAAAACAAACAGCTTGTTTTAAATCCAAACTACCAACGACTGTTTTCACTGTAGATAAGACTTCATCTAACATTGTGTGCTTGTGTGTTTGTGTGTTTGTGTGTTTATGTGTTTGTGTGTTTGTTTGTGTCCACAGGTGTGTAAGGCCGGAGAGCTGGCCATATTGACAGGTTTTGCGGCCGCTGTCGGTTTTGGGGTCGTGGCTCTGGTCGGAGCTTTTTTGGGAAGCAGCAGAAGAGAGAAAAAGAACGAACAGTGACCCGTGAATTGAGCTCAACCAACTCATCACCAGCGAAGAATCACAAGATATTTGCACAAGATAACTGACGACTTACCGTTTAAAAAAATGTACTTCCTGTTGTTTACAATGTAACATGGGCTGGAAAACAACAATCGTTAGATTCGTTGTAAAGTACGTAAAATCAAACTTTCCATCTGACTTTTCACTCTTTATAAAACAAGTGGGAAGTGATCACAACATTTTACACGATTTTAAACGACAACAAAAGCATGATCTCTGTGAGTTTATATACCAATAAGGAACACTTTGTCAACCTGCTACCATCCAATTGAACGTGAAGCAAGGATGCTTGTGAATATGGTTTTAACTCACAGACTTTAAAATGGTCACTTTGATGATGTTTTTATTCCACATTTTGACTTTTGGTTTGTGAAGAAACACATGGTCTATAGAGCAACAGCCCACTCACCCGTGCCAACTCCAGCATGAACTTCTATTGATTGTTGCCGTGGACTTTTAACAGGGTAAAAGTTAACAAAAGTTAGGTGTCAGCTAGTGTTAACTTTTTTCTAAATACTGATGTGTGTGCATTGTGTGTGATTATTGGTTTAAAAAAAAAAAAAAAGAAGCATTTTTACATGAATGTAACATGATGCGGATATTTTAATAAATGGCATTTTCACTGAAGTTTGTAACACCCAGTTTTAAATGTAAAAATAAACTTAATTTATCGAGAAGCATTTTTGTATTCTTTTTTTTTAAACTAATTGTCTGGACGACTTATTTGTTTGAGAGGAAGTTTAACAAAAAATAAAACTGCAAATCACCTTAAACCTGTCGAAAAGTTCGCACATTTTTACATGTTTAAATCCTTTGACCTTCAGATGGATCGTGAGGTGTAGTTTAAGATGTTTTTTAAACAAAGTTGATACTTTGTCTTGAAAATATCTAAACTGATGCAGCAGTGATGACGTCACCTGATAGTTTCATGCAAGTATGATCCAGTAGCTCGGTACTCGTTTGGTTTTGGCTGGTGTTTTTTTTTTATATTGATTTAAAAAAGCTTCTTATTTTGTAATATTGAATTTAAAATGCTAGGAATTTAAAAATATTGAATATTTTAAATTATTTCAACCTTTCGATATTTGAAAAAAATAAATTGAAACATTAAAAAACTATTTTTTATAATAATATTTTAGATGATTCTGTGCTGATTATCACTGTCTAAAATCTTTTTTTTTTAAGTCTGAAAAAGGACCAGTAAGAAAGTGTCTCTTAATCGTTAGATCAATAGTTAATGATTCATTCACTTGTTTTGTTATCATGTCACTCTTACAGCACTGTGATAAGTTTATGGTTTTCTTTCACTTTTGTGGAGCTTCACCGTCAGTCTTTTGGAAAACATCTTGTTAAAGTGTTTCACTTTCAGTCGAGATCTGAACCAAGTCAGAGGTGATATCTCTGACTGGGCCGTGTAACTAGTGTTTACAAGTATTCAAAAGTTAAGATACTATGAAGATACTCACTCCTAACTTTTTTCTTTTTTTTTTAAGAACGTAAGCAGCTCTCTAAGAGGATTCTCAGAATCTTATTTTATTTTTTTCAATTCTGAAAGAGACGCTTTCAGTACAGGTTCTTTCAATGTTAAAATGTTTACGTAAGTTTGTGTTTCTTGTTATAACAAATGAACGATTGTTACAGAATCATCCTGATACGCCTTTTTTTTTTTTTTTTTTCAATTAGCAATTAGATATTCTTTTCAATGCTACATACTTGGTAGGTGATGCCTCGTCGAACTGGAAAACGTTTCAGTCCAAACCAACTTTGTTTCCCTTGCTGTTGCGTCTCAGGACTGAGCGGAGGTGAGTGTCGTCTCTCTTTAGAAGGAAAAATGTTTTTGTATCATTTTAGTATCATTTGACATCATTTCTTCAAACACAAATGTTTGTTTTACATCGGCTCCAAAGCAGAGGTAAGGGTCACCTTTTAAGGACTTTAATTTGATTTATGGACTGTGATCAAGTTGACCCAGAAACAACACTAGGGATTGCATTTTTTTCCCGGGCCTTCGGGTCACCTTGACCCGGAGATAACACAGGGGTTAAGAAATGGTGTTGATGATAGTTTAATGTAATCCATCGCATGTTAAACACAAAATCAAACGATTGAAGAACGAACCACGAATAATTTTTACTTGTCAATCCAAAAATAAAACTAACTGACGGAGAAAATAGATCACAAACACAATGAAACGAAAAAAAAGTTTTTTAAAGTAAGAATATGTTCAGATATGTTATTGTTTGATCGTTAAAAAAATCTATGAAAAGAAAAAAAACAAGTTGTTTTTTATCTCGATCGTTTGTATCTTAGAATGTGATGTCATATCAAAGCAAAGAAAAATAAACAAACGTCTGTTTAAAATGTTCTTATGTACAAATATATTTAAGTTTTATGATTTTAATTTTTTTGAATGGATTCATTCAAACAGGAAGCATCAAACATGGAGAGTCAAACATCCAGTTCTGCAGGCTTGGTGAGTCTGACATGTATTTTGACGTCAGTCTTTCTTTGGATAAAATACTTCATGTTTATTTGTTGTTGAACTGTTTTGGTTTCTTTTTCTTAGGAACCAGGAGACCTTGTTGAAATTCATAGACCTGGTTATAATCACTGGGGCGTGTACGTTGGAGATGGCTTTATTGTTCATGTTACTACACCAGGTGAGTGTTTTTCAGGTAAAATGTCACATTCACACGTTCATAATCATATGTGATCATGACAACAATGTTCTAAGCTATGCTACATATGTACAGTTATGCACCTTCATTAAAAAATAGCTTTTATTATATGTATACAAATGTAAATAAAATACTTTTGTAACTTTTAGTAATATTTGTATTAGTAGAAGAATATTGTTCAATGTTTACTTTGTAACGTAAAAAAGAAGAGACAATTAATAACCAGCAGGTTATTAGGTCTGGGAATGAGGCGGACCCAAATGTGGAATGTAATCACCAATCAACGGGCAAAAAGTGAAGTTTAAACACACGTGGGACTCTTGTTTCTTTTGTCGTATTGGTAACATTTCTACAAGTGTGCGCGATAGCCTGTAGAGGGAGTAAGCATGCATGAAGTAGAATCAATGTTTATACACTTATATACTATAAATAAGTGTCTTTCTTTTCCTCCAGATGGTATTCCAACTGAAGGCAGTGGCAGTATGATGTCCTCGGCCTGTAAACGGGCTGTGGTGAAGAAAGAGAAGCTGGATGTTGTCGCAGGAAAGAATAGCTGGAACATCGGCAACTACTTGGATGAGAAGTATCCGCCTCGACCTGCTCAGGTCATCGTGAAGAAGGCCCTTGGGCTGGTGGGCTGGACGGTGCCCTATGGAATTACTACAAAAAACTGTGAGCACTTTTCCAACAACCTACGCTATGGCATTGAAGAATCAGAACAGGTAAGACATGTGGTCACGTCTCGTCATTCTTCTATCTTGATTTATTGGATTTCTTTTTGTCTGCAGGGAGATGCCGCGAAGACCGTGATCGGTGTGACAACAGGAGGATTCATTGCCATTGCCTTTTTTTTAATAACGAATTTGATCCTTTCCCGATGACAGAGCTAAAGACAAAACAACCACCACTATAAAAAAAAGCATGTTTTGCCCATAAAATAGTGAAGCGAACACATTTCAGTGACACTTTCTAAACCACTGATCGCTCATTGTTTGGTGTAAACATGTCAATCAAACATAGAAATGCGATTTTATACTTTTTGGACATAGGCGTAAAAGACGACGGGCTTCAAAATGATTATTGTTTTTGAAACCAAATAATCTTCTAATGATCAATAATTTCTCGGTGCAGTTTCTGTTCTCATTTTCTGGCATTTAAAAAAAACAAATAAAAATCTCAAAACACAAAAAACTGTAGTATTTTTCTGTCAGCCTCATGACCACCGAAAAAAAACGTATAAGTAACATCAATTCCAGTAGTTCAAAAGCGAGTCAACTGGACTGTGTTCTAGGAGATCACCTTCAAACCTGTCAGGTGCAGGGGCAAGAGGGGGCCTGGCCCCCTCAAATAAATGTTGTGCCCCCTCAAACTTACATGTAAGTAAGTAAGTAACAGCACAATGCCCCCCTCAAGATTTGTGGCTGCCCCCTCATACATGCCTGTCTAGACCCGGCCCTGGTTGTGAGGTGTAGTTTAAGATGTTTTAAAACAAAGTTGATGCTTTGTCTTGTAAATATATCTAAATATATGTAAATCTAATGCAGCAGTGATGACGTCACCTGATCGTTTCATGCAAGTATGATCCAGTAGCTCGGTACTCGTTTGGTTTTGGATGGTGTTTTTTTATATTGATTTAAAAAAGATTCATATTTTGTAATATTGAATTTAAAATGCTACGAATTTAAAAATATTGAATAATTGAAATTAAAATATAACAAATATTGAATATTTTAAATTATTTCAACCTTTCGATATTTGAAAAAAATAAATTGAAAAATAAAAAAAATAAAAATATAATAATAATATTTTAGGTGATTCTGTGTTGATTATCACTGTCTACATTTTTTTTTTAAGTCTGAAAAAGGACCAGAAAGAAAGTGTCTCTTAATCGTTAGATCAATAGTTAATGATTCATTCACTTGTTTTGTTATCATGTCACTCTAACAGCACTGTGATAAGTTTATGGTTTTCTTTCACTTTTGTGGAGCTTCACTGTCAGTGTTTTGGAAAACATCTTGTTAAAGGATTCCCTTGAGTCCGTGGGCCAGATGAAGCCCTATGAAATTATTAAACAAAACTGTGAGCACTTTTCCAACTACCTACGCTATGGCAAGAAAGAATCAGGACAGGTAAGACATGTGGTCACGTCTCGTCATTCTTCTAACTTGATTTATTTGATTTATTTTCGTCTGCAGGTAGATACCAGGATGACCACGTTGACCGTGGTGGCTGTTGCAGGAGGAATCTTTGTGGGTTTGGCAGCGGTTGCTTTTGGTTCCCGATCATCTGGATACAAAACCACCACTATGGAAAAATAGATAAAACTTCCGATTGTACCTGAATGCACCACTGAGCATGTTTTGCACCTAAAATAGTGAAGCGAATACATTTCAGTGACACTTTCTAAACCACTGATGGCCTTTCATTGTTTGGTGTAAACATGTCAATTAAACATAGAAATGTAATTTTATACTTTTTAGAAATAGGCGTAAAAGACGACAGGCTTCAATATCCTGATTGTTTTTGAAACCAAATAATCTTCTGATGATCAATAATTTCTCTGTGCAGTTTCTGTTCTTATTTTTCTGGCATTTAAAAAAAACAAATAACATACTCAAAACACAAAAAACTGTAGTCTTTTTCTGTCAGCCTCATGGCCATTTGCGAAAAAAAGCGTATAAGAAGTAACATCAATTCCAGTAGTTCAAAAGCGAGTCAACTGGACTGTGTTCTAGGAGACGTTTCACTTCTCATCCGAGAGGTTTGGCTGCTTTAGGAGCCAGTACATGGAGGAGAAACGAGAGACTAATCAATGTTTCATTCTTAGCTGACGTCAGTGCTTTTTAAAATCTTTTTTTCATCAAAGAGTCATTTAAGTGTTATTGAAGACATGACTGCTATTGGAAGTACAGTTTCCCGCTGTATCTCCCGCTTGTTGTTTCGAACTCAAAGAGAACCAGAAGGAAAACTGTTAAAATAACTTGTGTTTATTCTAACAACAGAAGAAGGTTATGGCACAGAATTCTGGGTCAGCGACTGTTACCCGAGGAACTCTCAGATACATCCTACCAACTGACGACAGAATCACAGAAACAGTCATTTCTTATACATTTGAGCTTGGGCGAGGACGCTTCGGATTGGCTCCATGGACCCGGACCTCGTTGTGGGTTGGTTCACGTCAGGAGACTGGAGCGTTCGGTTCCCCTTCACAGCACTGATTTTTCCTGTTCTTTCACTCGTCAGCCTTTCACACGTTTAATTCTCACTTCACACTTACATCATGGCCTGGTACTTTCTATGCACTCGGGGTTAAATCAGGTTAGATTTCTTACCAGGTTAGATTATACTCTGTGGATCGTTCTGTTTATTCTTTATTGGTTAATACATTGTATATTTTATCTATATTTGCCTTGGTGAGTCTGACATCAACACATTGGAATGTTTCTGTGTTGCTGAACTGTTTCGGTTTCGTTTTCTTAGAAACCAGGAGACCTCATTGAAATTCATAGATCACACAGAAAGGTCACACGTTCATAATCATAACCTATCAGTGTGTTTCACGTTAAAGACTCCTGATTCGAGATTGTTTTGACTTTCCGTTTTTTTGGCTCTGGTACGTTTTCTCGCCTTTCTGCCTGCCTGTGCATCTGACCTGTTTTTTGGATCTGTTCCTGTTTGTGGTTTCCTGGACTGCTTCTGACGATCCCTCTGCCTGCTCCTATAAATAAAACTGTCAAGTTTCACTTGCTGTTGCGTCTCAGGACTTAGCGGAGGTGAGTGTCGTCTCTCTTTAGAATTACAAATGTTTTTGTATCATTTTAGTATCATTTGACATCATTTCTTGAAACCCAAAATGTTTTTTTGTTTTTTTAAACTTTAGAATATGTCTTCACTACTTAATATGGTGTCACCAGGACATAAGCTATAATTACTACCAACTAATCATTATCACACACAAAGACAATCATACCTAAAGATGGCAGTTCTCTCTCACTTTTTTCTGCGATGTGTGATTGGCTGAGTGACATAAACGTGAGGTCACTGATGGGGTTTTCTCAAAGTGACCCCACACACCCCAGAGAGACATGAAATGATGACGCAAACCAAGATTATTAGCAGAACGGGAATCAATGCTAATGTAGTTTATCAGTGTGAAGAATTCTACAAACATACAGACTCATCACTGTTGATGGTTATTTTTGAACTAAAAAAGAATAAATACGAAGTACTTCTTAGTTGAATAAAAACCACATGTTCATGTGTTTGAACGAACCACGAATCATTTTTACTTGTCAATCCAAAAATAAAACTAACTAACGGAGAAAATAGATCACAAACACAATAAAACAAAAAATATGTTTTTTAAAGTATGAAAATGTTCAGATATGTTATCGTTAAAAAAATCGATGAAAAGAAATAAACAAGTTGTTTTTTATCTCGATCGTTTGTATCTTAGAATGTGATGTCATATCAAAGCAAAGATAAAAAAACAAACGTGTGTTTAAAATGTTCTAATGTACAAATATATTTAAGTTTTATGAGTTTAATTCATTTGAATGGATTCATTCAAACAGGAAGCATCAAACATGGAGAGTCAAACATCCAGTTCTGTAGACTTGGTGAGTCTGACATGTATTTTGACGTCAGTCTTTCTTTGGATAAAATACTTCATGTTTATTTGTTGATGAACTGTTTTGGTTTCTTTTTCTTAGAAACCAGGAGACCTCGTTGAAATTCATAGACCTGGTTATAAACACTGGGGCGTGTACGTTGGAGACAAATCTGTTGTTCATGTTACTGCACCAGGTGAGTGTTTTTCAGGTAAAGGGTCACATTCACACGTTCACAATCATATGTGATCATGACAACAATGTACTTAGCTATGCTACATATGTACAGTTATGCACCTCCATTAAAAAAAATGTTTTATATGTATACAAATGTAAATGAAATACTTTTGTAACTTTTATTAATATTTGTATTAGTAGAAGAATATTGTTTAATGTTTCCGTTTTAACACAAAAACAAAAAGAGACAGTTAATAACCAGCAGGTTATAAGGTCTGGGAATGAGGCGGACCCAAATGTGGACTGGAATCACAAATCAACGGGCAAAAAAGTAAAGTTTAAACACATGTGGGACTCTTGTTTTTTTTGTTGTAGTGGTAACATTTCTACAAGTGTGTGCGATAGCCTGTAGAGGGCGTAAGCATGCATGAAGTAGAATCAATGTTTATACACTTATATACTATAATGTTAGGGGTTTTTGTGTTCCGATGAACTGACCCCTCCCCAGCCTCGTACGTGGTGGTGGAATGAAGGACAGACACATTGATGAGTTTAAGAAAAATGCTCGTTTAGTGAAATGCTAAAAGTGCCTTTTCTTTCCTCCAGATGGGATTTCAAGTGCAGGCAGTGCCAGTAGGAAGTCAGTGACCGGTAACTTTGAAGCTGTGGTGAAGAAACAGAAGCTGGATGTTGTCGCAGGAAAGGACAAGTGGAACATTGGCAACTACTTGGATAAGAAGTATCCGCCTCGACCTGCTCAGGACATCGTGAAGGATTCGCTTGAGTCCGTGGGCCAGACGCTGCCCTATCAAATTACTAGACAAAACTGTGAGCACTTTTCCAACAACATGCGCTATGGCAAGAAAGAATCAGGACAGGTAAGACATGTGGTCACGTCTCGTCATTCTTCTAACTTGATTTATTTGATTTCTTTTCGTCTGCAGGTAGATGCCGCGAAGACCAGTGCTGAAGGATTCTTGCGCAACGTTGGAAACGAATTAGATTTTGCTTAAAGAGCTAAAGACAAAACCACCACCACTAAAAAAAAATTTGAAATGGGCATAAAAGACGATGAGCTTCAATATCCTGATTGTTTTTCCAACCAAATAATCTTCTGATGATCAAGAATTTCTCGGTGCAGTTTCTGTTCTCATTTTTTGGCATTTAAAAAAACCAAATAAAATACTCAAAACACAAAAAACTGTAGACTTTTTTTCTGTCAGCCTCACGGCCATTTGTGGAAAAAAAGCGTATAAGAAGTAAAATCAATTCCAGTAGTTGAAAAGCGAGTCAACTGGACTGTGTTCTAGGAGACGTTTCACTTCTCATCCGAGAGGTTTGGCTGCTTTAGGAGCCAGTACATGGAGGAGAAACGAGAGACTAATCAATGTTTCATTCTTAGCTGACGTCAGTGCTTTTTAAAAACTTTTTTTCATTAAAGAGTCATTTAAGTGTTATTGAAGACATGACTGCTATTGGAAGTACAGTTTCCCGATGTATCTCCCGCTTGTTGTTTCGAACTCAAAGAGAACCAGAAGGCAAACTTTTAAAAGAACTTGTGTTTATTCTAACAACAGAAGGAGATTATGACACAGAATTCTGGGTCAGCGACTGTTACCCGAGGAACTCTCAGATACATCCTACCAACTGACGACAGAATCACAGAAACAGTCATTTCTTATACAGTCGAGCTTGGGCGAGGACGCTTCGGATTGGCTCCATGGACCCGGACCTTGTTGTGGGTTGGTTCATGTCAGGTTGCAGGGCAGATTAGGGTGTTTGACCAAGACATGGACAGTCATCAGACCAGTTCTGCGGTTGGAGACTGGAGCGTTCAGTTCCTCTTCACAGCAAAGATGTTTCCTGTTCTTTCACTCGTCAGCCTTTCACACGTTTAATTCTCACTTTACACTTACATCATGACCTGGTACTTTCTATGCACTCAGGGTTAAATTCAGGTTAGATTTCTTACCAGGTTAGATTGTGGATTATTTGGTTTATTCTTTATTGGTTAATACATTGTATATTTTATCTATATTCTATACTGAAAACAAATGAATTCGCATATTTCGGTTCAAACATAAAGTATTTAAAATAAAGATTAAGATTGCGTGCAACCTGAAAGAGAGAGAGAAGAAGGGGTTTGGAGTAGGACTCGTCGAACTGGACAACGTTTCAGTCCAAACCAACTTTGTTTCACTTGCTGTTGCGTCTCAGGACTGAGCGGAGGTGAGTGTCGTCTCGCTTTAGAATGAAAAATGTTTTTGTATCATTTTAGTAGCATTTGACATCATTTCTTGAAACACAAATGTTTTTTTTCGTTTTTTTAACCTACTTAATATGGTTTCACCAGGACATAAGCTATAATTAATACCAACTAATCATTATCACACACAAAGACAATCATACCTAAAGATGGCAGTTCTCTCTCACTTTTTTCTGCGATGTGTGATTGGCTGAGTGACATAAACGTGAGGTCACTGATGGGGTTTTCTCAAAGTGACCCCACACACCCCAGAGAGACATGAAATGATGACGCAAACCAAGATTATTAGCAGAACGGGAATCAATGCTAATGTAGTTTATCAGTGTGAAGAATTCTACAAACATACAGACTCATCACTGTTGATGGTAATTTTTAAACTAAAAAAGAATAAATACGAAGTACTTCTTAGTTGAATAAAAACCACATGTTCATGTGTTTGAACGAACCACGAATCATTTTTACTTGTCAATCCAAAAATAAAACTAACTAACGGAGAAAATAGATCATAAACACTATAAAACAAAAAAGATGTTCTTTAAAATAAGAATATGTTCAGATATGTTATCGTTAAAAAAATCTATGAAAAGAAAGAAACAAGTTGTTTTTTAACTCGATCGTTTGTATCTTAGAATGTGATGTCATATCAAAGCAAAGATAAATAAATAAACGTCTGTTTAAAATGTTCTTATGTACAAATATATTTAAGTTTTATGAGTTTAATTTATTTGAATGGATTCATTCAAACAGGAAGCATCAAACATGGAGAGTCAAACATCCAGTTCTGTAGACTTGGTGAGTCTGACATGTATTTTGACGTCAGTCTTTCTTTGGATAAAATACTTCATGTTTATTTGTTGATGAACTGTTTTGGTTTCTTTTTCTTAGAAACCAGGAGACCTCGTTGAAATTCATAGATCTGGTTATAATCACTGGGGCGTGTACGTTGGAGAAAAATCTGTTGTTCATGTTACTGCACCAGGTGAGTGTTTTTCAGGTAAAAGGTCACATTCACACGTTCATAATCATATGTGATCATGCCAACAATGTACTTAGCTATGCTACATATGTACAGTTATGCACCTTCATTAAAAAATTGCTTTTATTATATGTATACGAATGTAAAGAAAATACCTTGTAACTTTTATTAATATTTGTATTAGTAGAAGAATATTGTTTAATGTTTACTTTTTAACATAAAAAAAGAAGAGACAGTTAATAACCATCAGGTTATTAGGTCTGGGAATGAGGCGGACACAAATGTGGACTGGAATCACAAATCAACGGGCAAAAAGTGAAGATTAAACACTCGTGGGACACTCACTTTTGTCGTAGAGTGATAACATTTCTACAAGTGTGCGCGATAGCCTGTAGAGGGCGGAAGCATGCATGAAGTACAATCAATGTTTATAAACTTATATACTATAAATAAGTGTCTTTCTTTTCCCACAGATGGGATTTCAAGTTCAGGCAGTGGGATGTTCTCGAGCAGTAACTCCATTGTGATGTCAGTGATCGGTATCTGTGGAGCTGTGGTGAAGAAACAGAAGCTGGATGTTGTCGCAGGAGAGGACAAGTGGAACATCGGCAACCACTTGGATAAGAAGTATCCGCCTCGACCTGCTCAGGTCATCGTGAAGGAAGCCCTTGAGTTTGTGGACCGGATTGTGCTCTATATAATTACTTTACAAAACTGTGAGCACTTTGCCAACAACCTACGCTATGGCTTGAAAATATCAGGACAGGTAAGACATGTGGTCACGTCTCGTCATTCTTCTATCTTGATTTATTTGATTTCTTTTCGTCTGCAGGTAGATGCCATGACACGCTAAGCCACTACGTCATTTAGTGGGCAATGTTTGTTTTGGGATACAAATTAACTGAAGACGAAACCACCACCACTATGAAAAAAATAGATTAAACTTCCGATTGTACCTGAATGCACCACTGAGCATGTTTTACACATAAAATAGTGAAGCGAATACATTTCAGTGACACTTTCTAAACCACTGATGGCCTTTCATTGTTTGGTGTAAACATGTCAATCAAACATAGAAATGTGATTTTATACTTTTTAGAAATAGGCGTAAAAGACGACGGGCTTCAAAATTATGATTGTTTTTGAAACCAAATAATCTTCTGATGATCAAGAATTTCTCTGTGCAGTTTCTGTTCTCATTTTCTGGCATTTAAAAAAAATAAAATTCTCAGAACGAAAAAAACTGTAGTCTATTTCTGTCAGCCTCATGACTGAGAAAAAAAGCGTATAAGGAGTAACATCAATTCCAGTAGTTCAAAAGCGAGTCCACTGGACTGTGTTCTAGGAGACGTTACTTAGGAGCCAGTACATATCCTGCAACGACAAGCGACAATCAGTTTGACAGACTCACCCCTGAAAAAAAGACATGTGATTTGTTTTGTGATATTAAGGGAGAATTAATTGGCATAATTTCATTATTTATATTTTTTCCTTTTTTTCATATACAAATACAAACATTTTGCGTTTAAAGGTATTATCTCAAATGATCACAAATAGTCAAATATTTAATCAGATCTTATCAAATAAAGTTTTCATTCAAAATCTTTATGAGACAAAACTAACCTCCACTCAGGCATGACTCAGGTCAACATGCTTGTTCAATAAAAGACTGGATTGTTTTGATTATTAAAGCAGCTACGGAAAACACACCTGGATCACATTTATATTAATAAACACATAAAGATAATAATACCTGGGAATTATATCCTTGATGTTGTTCTTGAAGTTTTTTGTCCACAACAACACAAGTTAAGTGGGTGTTTCTGTTCTTGTTTCCAGGATAAAAACAAACAAATAACAGACAACATTAAAAGACTGGAGTCTTTTTTTTAATATAATAATATTTCAATTCCACAGCACTACCATAAGTTAATGATTTCAGGAGTTGATGTTTGGACTTTCGTTCTTTCTCAGACAAGTCAAGAAAAGATATTGATAACGTGTTTCACTTTCCGTCCGGATCAGCATCGAAGCAGAGGTGAGTGTCGTCTTTAGAGGACTCGGGTTGGATTTATCGACTGAGATGAAATATAACGTGGTTGATGATAGTTTGATCTAATTCATTTGATGTTAAACGCAAAGTTAGTGAGCAAAAATAACAATTGAAGAATGAACTTCTACTGATTTTTAATTTGCAATCCAAAAATGGCACTTATGGAAAATATAGACCAGAAAATTGATTTAAAAAAAAAAAAATCAATAATAAGGAAATTAAACAACTTATTTTTCAACTTCAACAGGATTTGTTTATTTTAGAATGTGAAGGTCAAATTGAAAACAAATGAAAATAAATAAGCAGAGGCTCAAAATGCTCTTTTAAATATATGTTAATTCATTTTATTCTTGGATAGTAAACAAACAAAGGCAGTTTGTATTCACGTTATGAGAGATAATTTGTGTATCTATTCAGTCAGACGGACATATGAGCGTCAAGGATGGAGAATAAAACGTCCAGTATTGCTGACTTGGTGAGTGAATGTTTCTGTGTTGCTGAACTGTTTCGGTTTCATTTTCCTAGAAACCAGGAGACCTCATTGAAGTCTTTAGAACCTTTTACCAACACTGGGGTGTGTACGCAGGGGACGGCTTTGTTGTTTATCTTGTTCCACCATGCGAGTCTTTTTTTTTGAGCTTGTCACATCTACACATTTATAACCAAGTTATTATGACAACACATTCTATTGATATTATTTATTTATTTTACTATTATTATATGGTACTGTTATAAAAATGAAACAGCTTGACTGTTAAAAAAAAAAAAAAAGTTATTAATTCTTCTTTGTCGATGAATCGGACGGCACCTGCATCAACTACAGTGATGTCACGGTCAAGAACTTTTATTCAGTTCCTCTCATCGCCTGTTTCAAGGAGCGACCAACTGCACCGGGTTGGACCCCTGCGATGCCTATCATCTTGTATGGATTCGAGAGGGGGGTATTCAAAACCCTCTCAGGACAGTATGAGGATCTGGTAGAGCCCTTCGGCCTCACCAATTTTCAAGTCCAATGACGTTCTTGGGGACATGCTAAACATGTATTCGTCTCCAGTCCAAGCAGGAACACATACACCAAGTCCAGACTGTTCTGCGACGCCTGCTAGAGAAATCCCTGTTCCTCAAGGTGGAGAAGTGACAGTTCCACAAGGCCAATGTTTCCTATCCAGGGTACTTCATCGACCAGGACCACGTGGAGATTGATCCTGACAGCCAGTCCATGACTCCTGTGAGCCTCCGCAAAGTTTCCTTGACTTCACCCATTTCTACTGAAGGTTCATTTAGGGCTAGAGCGTGGTGGCTGCACCCCTAACCGCCCTCGCCTCCTCCAAAGTACCCGTTGGAAGGACCACAGCCGCTGAAGAGTTGGTCCAAATCCTGAAGGGGCAGTTGATGGATGCATCCGATATGGGGGTGGGGCTGTCGCTCTCACAAACTGCACCCCTGCATCTTCCTCTCCCAATATATGAAGCCAGCCTGTCATGGGAGGAGTGACGCGATTGGTTGGAGGGATTTTTTTTCCCCTTCCTGGTTTGGACCAACCTTGACAACCTGGGGTACATCCACTCTGGCAGAAGACTGAACTCTCGCCAGGTCAGTTGGGCCCCTCTTCTGCGCCTCAATACCGACCAGGCTCCTGCCACTTCAAACTCAACAAAAAAAGGTTGGGGAGGAGAAGAACCGTTCCAGTCCAGACAGCATCCTGTTGGCCACCCTTGGAAGGTGGAGAATCGGGTAAAGGCTGCTTTGGAGGATCGGCCAGGGCCCAGCCCTTGTCCCCAAGACCACCTGTCCCCTGAGAGGTTTAGTTCTGAGGTCCTGCAGTTGACCCACTGTTCCCACACTCACCTGCAACCCTGGAATTCAGTGAACCAAGGAGGCTCTCCAAAGGCTGTCCTGGTGAGCCACACTGGATAGGGACACCTGAGACTATTTTAATGCATAGTCTGTGACCAGAACAAGGCTCCACGACAGGCCCCCGTCGGGCCTATCCACGCCCTATCGACTCTACCGTGACCTACGTCTCACTAGACTTTGACGTGGGGCTGATGCTGTCCGGAGTTCATGCCACCCTTCCTGACTCTTGTGGACCGGATTAGCAAGATCAAATACTTTGTACCCCTTTTCTAAACTCTGGTGTTCTGAAACTACTGACGTCTTCTCTTCTAGCTGAGGTTCCCGGAGCAGGCAGCGCCAGTCTGATGTCAGTGACCTGTACCCGGGCAGTGGTGAAGTTAGAGAAGCTGGAGGATGTCGTCTTGGATAACGTATAAAGTATAAGTATAAGTATAAAGTATAAACCCCAACCTGCTGATGTAATCATGGCGTGATTTAATAGCGTTTCCTCCTTAATCTGCCTAACTTTAGGAATGACTTCATCTGGAAGACAAAACCACCTGGAAATAATGAAATGGATGCAACTTCCATTTGTACCTGAACATGTTTTGCACATAAAATAGTGAAGCAAAGACATTTTTGTGGACACTTTTCTAAACCACTGTGTAAGGGTTTAGCTCTTGTTTGTTGTAGTTGTTTTCTTTGAACACCAGAGGGTGCCAAAGTAGGTTTGGAAGCCTGTGACTTTTCTTTCTTATTGTTTGTCCACTGCTTTATTAGCCATCCTGTGTAATTAACCACACCTGTTTATTTGTGTCTGCTTATTGTATTTGTGTATTTAAGCCTCTCTGTTCATTTCTTTGCCTTGTCTTTGAGTTGGATCCCTGTAGTTTTCTTCGACCAATGCAAGTCCGTGATTTTGATTATTTGTGAACTTGGATTTCCTTTTTGTGCTGCCTTTTAAACAGAATTTTTTTCTTTTGGACCTTCTTTCTCTGTGCTCAGAATTTATTTATTTTTGTTAATAAAGTTTCTTAAATATACCTGATTGTTGGATCAGCTAAATTGGCACAAAAATCCAGTGGCTCGGGTTCAATTCCCGACACACTGATCCTTTGTTTTGTTTTATATACACATGTCAATCAAATGTAAAGCAAACAAAGAAATGCACGTAAATATGTAATTTTGAATAAAATTGCAATAGAATAATCCACTTACTCTCCAAGATGCAGTAAGTCCCTCATCATGACCATCATGTTTTGAACTTATTACTTCATAAAGTTATTAACGTAAGTTAAGGCTTAACTAGTCAGAATGGAGAGCAGATCACTTTAATAATATGTTGAAAAAAGATTTTTCAAGTCGTGTAACCCCGTTTCCTCTACCTATAAATTCAACTTAAATTCTAATCAACGTTTTTTCTTTTTTTTTCAACGATGCTTCTTCTTCCCGGGACACGATAGTGTCGTCTTCACTTAATACAACAACGAACAACAACTGACCATGCAATACCCCAAAAAACGATCATCAGCTTATGAAAGCACTATTGAAATATATCTAAATTTGTGACAGAACCAGAGACTTACTTTATTCGTCCAGGCAACCAAAACTAATATAAAATATATATGTACTCTTTCCTAACCAAAAATATAAACTTAAAAAATCTATGTAAGAAATAAGATCTTTCTCACCTGATTCATGAAGTAAGGTATAGTGGCGCGCCTGGTTGCCTGGAGAACAATCAGCTCAGAGTTTGTCTCGGAATCGAAAAGGCCTTCAGACCACCAGACCACGCCAAGGGTCACGGCAGCAAGTTGTGGGGATTTTGTGTTCCGGTGAACCGACCCCTCCCCAGCCTCGTACGTGGTGATGGAAAATGAAGGACAGACACATGGATGAGTTTAAGAAAAAATCTTGTTTAGTGAATTACGCAGAAGCCGGAGACAAACTTACGTGAACACGGGCGCTAGCAAGCAGAGAGATCTATCGCAGACGTCTTCGAATGCCAGAACGCAAAGATCTCACAAAATGGTGGATCTTTTATAGTAGAATATTCAGGTTAACGGCTCAAGTCAATTGTGAATGTAGGATTGGTCAGTAACTGTAAACACTTGATTCTAAGATGGCCGCCGCACATGGTCGTCGTTCTCAAACAGGTGTCCACAGACTTGCTGGGAATCTGGGATTGTTTAATCTTTCTAAGTGTGTGAAAAGCTTTTTGTGACCTGGGCCTGTGAGTTGTTGCAGTGAATGCAATGCAATGCAAGACAATGATTATTTAGTATGAATTAAATATGAAATATTATCAGTTAATCAAGCAACTATTGTTATTTGAAATGTGTGTCAAATCTAGATGATTGATTACAGTAAAGTTGTCATATCCTGACATACAACACCCAGGTTTCTCAGGCTCAGTTTGTCAGACTCAACCCTGGAACCTTATCATCAGGCGCTTACCATCATTACTAGTTACTTACAGGTTAGAAGACATTTTGGATCCTTGATTCATAATAGTTGATGATGTTTTCCTGTCATTTAATGTACAAAATACATGTGATTAATACATTTGTTTTGGGATATTAAGGGAGAATTAATTTAATTATTTATTATATTTTCCCCTTTTTTATATACAAATATAAAATCATTTTGCTTTTTAAGGTATTATCTCAAATGATCACAAAGATTTCAGTCCAATATTTAATCAGATCTTATCAAATTTTAAATATAATAATATTTCACTTTTATATCAATACCATGAGCTAATGATCCAGGAGTTGATGTAATCAGAATGAAACACATCCCTGGATCACACTTTCGTTCTTTCTCCGACAAGTCAATAAAAGATGTTGATAACGTTTCACTTTCCGTCCGGATCAGCATCCAAGCAGAGGTGAGTTTCGTCTTCAGAGGACTCGGGTTGGATTTATCGGCTGTGATGAAATATAACGTGGTTGATGATAGTTTGATGTAATTCATTTGATGTTAAATGCAAAGTTACTCAGCAAAAAATAACAATTGAAGAATGAATTTTTAATTTGCAATCCAAAAATGGTACTTATGGAAAATATAGACCAGAAAAACGAAAACATATTTTGATTGATTTAAAAAACAAAATCAATAATATGAAAATTAAAAACTATTTTTCAATTTCAGCAGGATTTTTTATTTTATAATGTGAAGGTCATATCCGGTAATCGCTGTTTTTGTAAAGTTGTTAACGATGAGCTTCAGCAGGTAAACAACCCGGAGTGAGTATAAATACTACATGATTCTGGAGACGTACATCTGTATTTTGTCTCTTTAATAAAGTTAACCAAGATAATAAACTGCGGTCACCGTTGGCCGTTTGGAGATTTTAGAAAAAGTCTCCCGTTTTTTAATTTCGGATTTACATACTTTTGATTCCTCAAGTTTTTCTGCGAGTTCCACAATCCAAATTATAAAATCAATGCAATATCCAATTTTATTGCTGTATTTTAATGAAAATGTCCCGTGTTTGTTTTTTTCAAAACCTGCTGCACATTGAAAAAAGAAAAACGTCCCGCTTTTCGTTTTTAGGATTTTCGTTTCGAAATTAAAAATACAATGAACGGTACACAGACCATATAGCAGAGGCTCAAACAAATATATTTTTGTTTATTTTATTCTTGAATAGTTAACAATCAAAGGCAGTTTGTATTCACGTTATGAGAGTTAATTAATAATTAATTTCTGTATCTATTCAGTCAGACGGGCATATGAGCGTCAAGGATGGGGAATGAAACGTCCAGTATTGCTGACTTGGTGAGTCTGACATAAACACATTGGAATGTTTCTGTGTTGCTGAACTGTTTCGGTTTCATTTTCCTAGAAACCAGGAGACCTCATTGAAATTCATAGACCTGGTTATAATCACTGGGGCGTGTACGTTGGACACGGCTTTATTGTTCATATTACTGCACCAGGTGAGTGTTTTTCAGGTAACAGAACATTCACACGTTCATAATCATATGTGATCATGACAACAATGTACTTAGCTATGCTACATATGTACAGTTATGCACCTTCATTAAAAAATAGCTTTTATTATATGTATACGAATGTAAATAAAATACTTTTGTAACTTTTATTTATATTTGTATTAGTTAAAGAATATTGTTTAATGTTTACTTTTTAACGTAAAAAAAAGAAGAGACAGTTAATAATATTGAAGATGGAACCAAGAGGTTGTCGACTGGAAATTAGTGAACCCAGACCAGGTCAACGGGATGATAGATTTTATCAACTGTAGGTCGAAGCCCAGCAGGTAATTCACAAAGCAATCCGTACAAGCTCACAGCATCATCATCATCATCATCATCAGATTCTTACAGGATTCACATTGACTTTATACAGGGCACAGTGGGGTGTGTGTAACGTCTCCATTGGCTGGAGAAACCTCTAGGATGATGTCAGTGATCTTGCACCAATAACCCTTTACGCCACAACATATCCACCCGTTGTTAGTTTCAACTAACACTACTGATAATGTTTTTATTGGTCTTAGATTATGTATATGTTATATGACCGAGAGTAACTGTCTGTAGGTTGTAACCTTAAATGTGTGTATACCCCGTAGGAATGTTAGTACCGTCGCAGGAAAGTTTAGTAGGACACTTTCGGAAGTGCCAAAGACAAAAAGTTAATTCTGTGATGTATGACTGAACAAGCAAATGATTAGCAGTTAGCTCATACTTTAGCATATTCAATTTAAACATAATTTGTAATAGTTTTTCGAACACTTATGATATAACACTCGAATGAACACTTGAAATTCAATAGAATAGCTGCAGGCACATATAATACAAGGAATAATGAACATAAACATGAATATTCAAAAACACAGGAACATATACTTGTCATTTCATGGTTCAATTAATGCCAAATCAATATCAGTTTCATAATGTCAACAATTTCAGGAATACTTTCATAATGTCACAATGTCATAGCGGGTGTATACTCCACCCTTTTTTTTTTTTCGAATACAAACACATAGTATCAACAATAACGATTATATTCACTCATCATCGTCTTCATCTCCGGCATGGCCATTATCCTCCATGTAATCGGGGATGGGATACAAGTCTGGCATTGTCACCATAACTTGAGAAAGTTGTTCAGTCGTCATCATTTGCAACATCCCCGCGTGTCGAGGATGTCGAGGATGTCCCACCCAGGACCAATAGCCCTTTACGCCACAACAATAACCAGCAGGTTATTAGGTCTGGGAATGAGGCGGACCCAAATGTGGACTGGAATCACCAATCAACGGGCAAAAAGTGAAGTTTAAACACACGTGGGACTCTTGTTTCTTTTGTCGTAGTTGTAACATTTGTGTGTGCGATAGCCTGTAGAGGGCGGAAGCATGCATGAAGTAGAATCAATGTTTATACAATTCTTCACTTTATATTCATTTTTAAAAAGTAGTAAAGTAGTTAAGGCATGCAAAGACTATCTTCAGAACTCTGTTAACGCACATCTTGTTTTGCGATGAGCAGTGCTGTCTACACAGGTGTGATTGCTGAAAGAAAACATTCATGGTTGTTGCAGCAACAGGCGCCGAGGTTCTAAACAAACTCAAACAAGCAGAACAAAACAGGAAGTGTGTCACAATAAAACAACAAGACATGACACCTTCAAGTCGATGCTAATTCTTAAATGCTTAAAGCTTATTTTCCTGTTGGTACATAAAGTTGTTTTGTGTTTTGAACTGGTTGAAGCTAACAACACTTTACGCGTTGAACTCTTGGTATGATGTCACATGATCATTAATTACATTAAACAAAAAAATGTATAAAAAGCACAGACGTCAGCGAAGAATGAAACATAAATAAATCTCTCTTTTCCTCCAGATGGGATTTCAAGTTCAGGCAGTGGGATGTTCTCGAGCAGTAACTGTGGAACTGTGGTGAAGAAAGAGAAGCTGGATGTTGTCGCAGGAAAGGATAGCTGGAACATCGGCAACTACTTGGATAAGAATTATCCGCCTCGACCTGCTGATGTCATCGTGAAGGAGGCCCTTGAGCTTGTGGGCCAGACGTTTAACTATGAAATTACTACACAAAACTGCGAGCACTTTTCCAACTTCCTACGCTATGGAAAGAAAAAATCAGGACAGGTAAGACATGTGGTCACGTCTCGTAATTTTTCTATCTTGATTTATTTGATTTATTTTCGTCTGCAGGTAGATACCGCGATGACCACGATGACCGGGGTGGTTGTTGCAGGAGGAATCATTGCGGGTTTGGCACCCATTGCTTTTGGTTCCCGATCATCTGAAAACAAAACCACCACCACTATAAAAAAAAAAAGATGAAACTTCCGATTGTACCTGAATGCACCACTGAGCATGTTTTGCACCTAAAATAGTGAAGCGAATACATTTCAGTGACACTTTCTAAACCACTGATGGCCTTTCATTGTTTGGTGTAAACATGTCAATCAAACATAGAAATGTGATTTTATACTTTTTTGAAATAGGCGTAAAAGACAACGGGCTTCAAAATCATGATTGTTTTTCCAACCAAATAAACTTCTGATGATCAAGACATTCTCGGTGCAGTTTCTGTTCTCATTTTTTGGCATTCAAAAAAACTAATAAAATACTCAAAACACAAAAAATGTAGTCTTTTTCTGTCAGCCTTGTGACCATTTGTGAAAAAAAGCGTATAAGAAGTAACATCAATTCCAGTAGTTCAAAAGCGAGTCAACTGGACTGTGTTCTAGGAGACGTTTCACTTCTCATCCGAGAGGTTTGGCTACTTTAGGAGCCAGTACATGGAGGAGAAACGAGAGACTAATCAATGTTTCATTCTTAGCTGACGTCAGTGCTTTTTAAAATCTTTTTTTCATTAAAGAGTCATTTAAGTGTTATTGAAGACATGACTGCTATTGGAAGTACAGTTTCCCGCTGTATCTCCCGCTTGTTGTTTCGACCTCAAAGAGAACCAGAAGGAAAACTGTTAAAATAACTTGTGTTTATTCTAACAACAGAAGAAGGTTATGGCACAGAATTCTGGGTCAGCGACTGTTACCCGAGGAACTCTCAGATACATCCTACCAACTGACGACAGAATCACAGAAACAGTCATTTCTTATACAGTTGAGCTTGGGCGAGGACGCTTCGGATTGGCTCCATGGACCCGGACCTCGTTGTGGGTTGGTTCACGTCAGGAGACTGGAGCGTTCGGTTCCTCTTCACAGCACTGATGTTTCCTGTTCTTTCACTCGTCAGCCTTTCACACTTTTAATTCTCACTTCACACTTACATCATGGCCTGGTACTTTCTATGCACTCGGGGTTAAATTCAGGTTAGATTTCTTACCAGGTTAGATTATACTCTGTGGATCGTTCTGTTTATTCTTTATTGGTTAATACATTGTATATTTTATCTATATTTGCCTTGGTGAGTCTGACATCAACACATTGGAATGTTTCTGTGTTGCTGAACTGTTTCAGTTTCGTTTTCTTAGAAACCAGGAGACCTCATTGAAATTCATAGATCACACAGAAAGGTCACACGTTCATAATCATAACCTATCAGTGTGTTTCACGTTAAAGACTCCTGATTCGAGATTGTTTTGACTTTCCGTTTTTTTGGCTCTGGTACGTTTTCTCGCCTTTCTGCCTGCCTGTGCATCTGACCTGTTTTTTGGATCTGTTCCTGTTTGTGGTTTCCTGGACTGCTTCTGACGATCCCTCTGCCTGCTCCTATAAATAAAACTGTCAAGTTTCACTTGCTGTTGCGTCTCAGGACTGAGCGGAGGTGAGTGTCGTCTCTCTTTAGAATTACAAATGTTTTTGTATCATTTTAGTATCATTTGACATCATTTCTTGAAACCCAAAATGTTTTTTTGTTTTTTTAAACTTTAGAATATGTCTTCACTACTTAATATGGTGTCACCAGGACATAAGCTATAATTACTACCAACTAATCATTATCACACACAAAGACAATCATACCTAAAGATGGCAGTTCTCTCTCATTTTTTTCTGCGATGTGTGATTGGCTGAGTGACATAAACGTGAGGTCACTGATGGGGTTTTCTCAAAGTGACCCCACACACCCCAGAGAGACATGAAATGATGACGCAAACCAAGATTATTAGCAGAACGGGAATCAATGCTAATGTAGTTTATCAGTGTGAAGAATTCTACAAACATACAGACTCATCACTGTTGATGGTTATTTTTGAACTAAAAAAGAATAAATACGAAGTACTTCTTAGTTGAATAAAAACCACATGTTCATGTGTTTGAACGAACCACGAATCATTTTTACTTGTCAATCCAAAAATAAAACTAACTAACGGAGAAAATAGATCACAAACACAATAAAACAAAAAATATGTTTTTTAAAGTATGAATATGTTCAGATATGTTATCGTTAAAAAAATCGATGAAAAGAAATAAACAAGTTGTTTTTTATCTCGATCGTTTGTATCTTAGAATGTGATGTCATATCAAAGCAAAGATAAAAAAACAAACGTGTGTTTAAAATGTTCTAATGTACAAATATATTTAAGTTTTATGAGTTTAATTCATTTGAATGGATTCATTCAAACAGGAAGCATCAAACATGGAGAGTCAAACATCCAGTTCTGTAGACTTGGTGAGTCTGACATGTATTTTGACGTCAGTCTTTCTTTGGATAAAATACTTCATGTTTATTTGTTGATGAACTGTTTTGGTTTCTTTTTCTTAGAAACCAGGAGACCTCGTTGAAATTCATAGACCTGGTTATAAACACTGGGGCGTGTACGTTGGAGACAAATCTGTTGTTCATGTTACTGCACCAGGTGAGTGTTTTTCAGGTAAAGGGTCACATTCACACGTTCACAATCATATGTGATCATGACAACAATGTACTTAGCTATGCTACATATGTACAGTTATGCACCTCCATTAAAAAAAATGTTTTATATGTATACAAATGTAAATGAAATACTTTTGTAACTTTTATTAATATTTGTATTAGTAGAAGAATATTGTTTAATGTTTCCGTTTTAACACAAAAACAAAAAGAGACAGTTAATAACCAGCAGGTTATAAGGTCTGGGAATGAGGCGGACCCAAATGTGGACTGGAATCACAAATCAACGGGCAAAAAAGTAAAGTTTAAACACATGTGGGACTCTTGTTTTTTTTGTCGTAGTGGTAACATTTCTACAAGTGTGTGCGATAGCCTGTAGAGGGCGTAAGCATGCATGAAGTAGAATCAATGTTTATACACTTATATACTATAATGTTAGGGGTTTTTGTGTTCCGATGAACTGACCCCTCCCCAGCCTCGTACGTGGTGGTGGAATGAAGGACAGACACATTGATGAGTTTAAGAAAAATGCTCGTTTAGTGAAATGCTAAAAGTGCCTTTTCTTTCCTCCAGATGGGATTTCAAGTGCAGGCAGTGCCAGTAGGAAGTCAGTGACCGGTAACTTTGAAGCTGTGGTGAAGAAACAGAAGCTGGATGTTGTCGCAGGAAAGGACAAGTGGAACATTGGCAACTACTTGGATAAGAAGTATCCGCCTCGACCTGCTCAGGACATCGTGAAGGATTCGCTTGAGTCCGTGGGCCAGACGCTGCCCTATCAAATTACTAGACAAAACTGTGAGCACTTTTCCAACAACATGCGCTATGGCAAGAAAGAATCAGGACAGGTAAGACATGTGGTCACGTCTCGTCATTCTTCTAACTTGATTTATTTGATTTCTTTTCGTCTGCAGGTAGATGCCGCGAAGACCAGTGCTGAAGGATTCTTGCGCAACGTTGGAAACGAATTAGATTTTGCTTAAAGAGCTAAAGACAAAACCACCACCACTAAAAAATAATTTGAAATGGGCATAAAAGACGATGAGCTTCAATATCCTGATTGTTTTTCCAACCAAATAATCTTCTGATGATCAAGAATTTCTCGGTGCAGTTTCTGTTCTCATTTTTTGGCATTTAAAAAAACCAAATAAAATACTCAAAACACAAAAAACTGTAGACTTTTTTTCTGTCAGCCTCACGGCCATTTGTGGAAAAAAAGCGTATAAGAAGTAAAATCAATTCCAGTAGTTGAAAAGCGAGTCAACTGGACTGTGTTCTAGGAGACGTTTCACTTCTCATCCGAGAGGTTTGGCTGCTTTAGGAGCCAGTACATGGAGGAGAAACGAGAGACTAATCAATGTTTCATTCTTAGCTGACGTCAGTGCTTTTTAAAAACTTTTTTTCATTAAAGAGTCATTTAAGTGTTATTGAAGACATGACTGCTATTGGAAGTACAGTTTCCCGATGTATCTCCCGCGCGTTCGTTGTTTCGACCTCAAAGAGAACCAGAAGGCAAACTTTTAAAAGAACTTGTGTTTATTCTAACAACAGAAGGAGATTATGACACAGAATTCTGGGTCAGCGACTGTTACCCGAGGAACTCTCAGATACATCCTACCAACTGACGACAGAATCACAGAAACAGTCATTTCTTATACAGTCGAGCTTGGGCGAGGACGCTTCGGATTGGCTCCATGGACCCGGACCTTGTTGTGGGTTGGTTCACGTCAGGTTGCAGGGCAGATTAGGGTGTTTGACCAAGACATGGACAGTCATCAGACCAGTTCTGCGGTTGGAGACTGGAGCGTTCAGTTCCTCTTCACAGCAAAGATGTTTCCTGTTCTTTCACTCGTCAGCCTTTCACGCGTTTAATTCTCACTTTACACTTACATCATGACCTGGTACTTTCTATGGACTCGGGGTTAAATTCAGGTTAGATTTCTTACCAGGTTAGATTGTGGATTATTTGGTTTATTCTTTATTGGTTAATACATTGTATATTTTATCTATATTCTATACTGCAAACAAATGAATTCGCATATTTCGGTTCAAACATAAAGTATTTAAAATAAAGATTAAGATTGCGTGCAACCTGAAAGAGAGAGAGAAGAAGGGGTTTGGAGTAGGACTCGTCGAACTGGACAACGTTTCAGTCCAAACCAACTTTGTTTCACTTGCTGTTGCGTCTCAGGACTGAGCGGAGGTGAGTGTCGTCTCGCTTTAGAATGAAAAATGTTTTTGTATCATTTTAGTAGCATTTGACATCATTTCTTGAAACACAAATGTTTTTTTTCGTTTTTTTAACCTACTTAATATGGTTTCACCAGGACATAAGCTATAATTAATACCAACTAATCATTATCACACACAAAGACAATCATACCTAAAGATGGCAGTTCTCTCTCACTTTTTTCTGCGATGTGTGATTGGCTGAGTGACATAAACGTGAGGTCACTGATGGGGTTTTCTCAAAGTGACCCCACACACCCCAGAGAGACATGAAATGATGACGCAAACCAAGATTATTAGCAGAACGGGAATCAATGCTAATGTAGTTTATCAGTGTGAAGAATTCTACAAACATACAGACTCATCACTGTTGATGGTTATTTTTAAACTAAAAAAGAATAAATACGAAGTACTTCTTAGTTGAATAAAAACCACATGTTCATGTGTTTGAACGAACCACGAATCATTTTTACTTGTCAATCCAAAAATAAAACTAACTAACGGAGAAAATAGATCATAAACACTATAAAACAAAAAAGATGTTCTTTAAAGTAAGAATATGTTCAGATATGTTATCGTTAAAAAAATCTATGAAAGAAACAAGTTGTTTTTTAACTCGATCGTTTGTATCTTAGAATGTGATGTCATATCAAAGCAAAGATAAATAAACAAACGTCTGTTTAAAATGTTCTTATGTACAAATATATTTAAGTTTTATGAGTTAAATGTGTTTGTATGGATTCATTCAAACAGGAAGCATCAAACATGGAGAGTCAAACATCCAGTTCTGTAGACTTGGTGAGTCTGACATGTATTTTGACGTCAGTCTTTCTTTGGATAAAATACTTCATGTTTATTTGTTGATGAACTGTTTCGGTTTCTTTTTCTTAGAAACCAGGAGACCTCGTTGAAATTCATAGACCTGGTTATAATCACTGGGGCGTGTACGTTGGGGACAAATCTGTTGTTCATGTTACTGCACCAGGTGAGTGTTTTTCAGGTAAAAGAACATTCACACGTTCATAATCATATGTGATCATGACAACAATGCTATGATAAAGCTATGCTACATATGTACAGTTATGCACCTCCATTAAAAAATTGCTTTTATTATATGTATACGAATGTAAATAAAATACTTTTGTAACTTTTATTAATATTTGTATTAGTAGAAGAATATTGTTTAATGTTTACTTTTTAACATAAAAAAAGAAGAGACAGTTAATAACCAGCAGGTTATTAGGTCTGGGAATGAGGCGGACCCAAATGTGGACTGGAATCACAAATCAACGGGCAAAAAGTGAAGATTAAACACTCGTGGGACTCTTGTTTCTTTTGTCGTAGAGTGATAACATTTCTACAAGTGTGCGCGATAGCCTGTAGAGGGCGGAAGCATGCATGAAGTAGAATCAATGTTTATAAACTTATATACTATAAATAAGTGTCTTTCTTTTCCTCCAGATGGGATTTCAAGTTCAGGCAGTGGGATGTTCTCGAGCAGTAACTCCATTGTGATGTCAGTGATCTGTATCTGTGGAGCTGTGGTGAAGAAACAGAAGCTGGATGTTGTCGCAGGAAAGGACAAGTGGAACATCGGCAACCACTTGGATGAGAAGTATCCGCCTCGACCTGCTCAGGTCATCGTGAAGGAAGCCCTTGAGTTTGTGGACCGGATGGTGCTCTATATAATTACTTTACAAAACTGTGAGCACTTTGCCAACAACCTACGCTATGGCTTGAAAATATCAGGACAGGTAAGACATGTGGTCACGTCTCGTCATTCTTCTATCTTGATTTATTTGATTTCTTTTCGTCTGCAGGTAGATGCCATGACACGTTAAGCCACTACGTCATTTAGTGGGCAATGTTAGTTTTGGGATACAAATTAACTGAAGACGAAACCACCACCACTATGAAAAAAATAGATGAAACTTCCGATTGTACCTGAATGCACCACTGAGCATGTTTTACACATAAAATAGTTCAGCGAATACATTTCAGTGACACTTTCTAAACAACTGATGGCCTTTCATTGTTTGGTGTAAACATGTCAATCAAACATAGAAATGTGATTTTATACTTTTTAGAAATAGGCGTAAAAGACGACAGGGTTCAAAATCATGATTGTTTTTCCAACCAAATAATCTTCTGATGATCGAGACATTTTCAGTGCAGTTTCTGTTCTCATTTTCTGACATTAAAAAAAAAAACAAATAAAATACTCAAAACACAAAAAACTGAAGTCTTTTTCTGTCAGCCTCATGACCATTTGAGAAAAAAAGCGTTTAAGAAGTAACATCAATTCCAGTAGTTCAAAAGCGAGTCAACTGGACTGTGTTCTAGGAGACGTTTCACTTCTCATCCGAGAGGTTTGGCTGCTTTAGGAGCCAGTACATGGAGGAGAAACGAGAGACTAATCAATGTTTCATTCTTAGCTGACGTCAGTGCTTTTAAAAACTTTTTTTCATTAAAGAGTCATTTAAGTGTTATTGAAGACATGACTGCTATTGGAAGTACAGTTTCCCGATGCATCTCCCGCTCGTTCGTTGTTTCGACTTCAAAGAGAACCAAAAGGCAAACTGTTTGTCACAGTTCGAAAAGTCTTGAGACCCAGGTGCGGAAGTAAAACAAAGTTCCAAGGGGTAATCCAACAGGGTTTAATAAAACAAGTAGAAATCCAAAACGTAGCCCAGAACGGGTGTCAATAAACAAAAGTGGATCCACAAAAAGGGGGATCAGGATCACAGGCAAAATCCAGGACGCAGGCAGGGGCGCAGCTGGCCGATAACTCGATCAGGAGACGCAAAACTCTGGCGGATTCTTCTGGGACGAGCTGCTCCTTAAGACCGGGAAGAAACCGCCCACCAATCAGCCGCAGATCATGCGCACCTGCCTGCGCCTGTCACAGAAAAAAATCAAAACAAAGGCATCACGTGGTCAAAACATGACAGTACCCCCCCCTCTACATAGCGCCACCTGGCGCTCTACCTGGTCTTTCTGGGTGTTCTCGATAGAAGTCCTTCAGTAGAGAAGGGTCAAGGATTAGGGACCGGGAGATCCAAGAGCGCTCCTCCGGACCGTAACCCTCCCAGTCCACCAGGTATTGGTACCCCCGACCTCTGCGTCGAATGTCCAGGATCTTATTGACCCTATAAGCTGGGTGGTCGTCAATAACGAGCGGCGGTGGTGGAGGCTCGGTTGGAGGACACAGTGGACTGGAGGCGACCGGTTTCAGAAGGGAGACGTGGAAGGTAGGATGGACCTTGAGCGACGGGGGAAGCTTGAGGCGCATGGCAGTGGGACTGATGATCCTCTCAATTACAAACGGCCCTACGAAAATGGGGGCCAGCTTTCGTGACTCAACTGGAAGGGGGAGGTCCCGAGTGGAAAGCCAGACCCTCTGGCCAGGTGAATAATCCGGAGCGGGTACACGGTGCTTGTCCGCGAGACGTCGATTACGGGCGGCGGTGCGGGACAAGGCAGCCCTGGTGTGGTACCAGACTGACCGACAACGTCGTATGTGGGCACGGACGAAGGGAACCGCTGCTTCACTCTCCTGAGAGGGGAAGAGAGGTGGTTGAAAACCATAGGCGGCCATGAAGGGTGACATCCCCGTGGCTGATGATGTCAGAGAATTGTGAGCATACTCCACCCAGGGGATACAGAACGGGTGTCAATAAACAAAGTGGATCCACAAAAAGGGGGATCAGGATCACAGGCAAAATCCAGGACGCAGGCAGGGGCGCAGCTGGCCGATAACTCGATCAGGAGACGCAAAACTCTGGCGGATTCTTCTGGGACGAGCTGCTCCTTAAGACCGGGAAGAAACCGCCCACCATCAGCCACAGATCATGCGCACCTGCCTGCGCCTGTCACAGAACAAAATCAAAACAAAGGCATCACGTGGTCAAAACATGACACTGTTAAAAGAACTTGTGTTTATTCTAACAACAGAAGGAGATTAAGGCACAGAATTCTGGGTCAGCGACTGTTACCCGAGGAACTCTCAGATACATCCTACCAACTGACGACAGAATCACAGAAACAGTCATTTCTTATACAGTCGAGCTTGGGCGAGGAGGCTTCGGATTGGCTCCATGGACCCGGACCTTGTTGTGGGTTGGTTCACGTCAGGTTGCAGGGCAGATTAGGGTGTTTGACCAAGACATGGACTGTCATCAGACCAGTTCTGCGGTTGGAGACTGGAGCGTTCAGTTCCTCTTCACAGCAAAGATGTTTCCTGTTCTTTCACTCGTCAGCCTTTCACACGTTTAATTCTCACTTTACACTTACATCATGGCCTGGTACTTTCTATGCACTCAGGGTTAAATTCAGGTTAGATTTCTTACCAGGTTAGATTGTGGATTATTCGGTTTATTCTTTATTGGTTAATACATTGTATATTTTATCTATATTCTATACTGCAAACAAATGAATTCGCATATTTCGGTTCAAACATAAAGTATTTAAAATAAAGATTAAGATTGCGCGCAATCTGAAAGAGAGAGAGAGAAGGGGTTTGGAGTAGGACTCGTCGAACTGGACAACGTTTCAGTCCAAACCAACTTTGTTTCACTTGCTGTTGTGTCTCAGGTCTGAGCGGAGGTGAGTGTCGTCTCGCTTTAGAATGAAAAATGTTTTTGTATCATTTTAGTAGCATTTGAATATATCATTTCTTGAAACACAATTGTTTTTTTCGTTTTTTTAACCTACTTAATATGGTTTCACCAGGACATAAGCTATAATTAATACCAACTAATCATTATCACACACAAAGACAATCATACCTAAAGATGGCAGTTCTCTCTCACTTTTTTCTGCAATGTGTGATTGGCTGAGTGACATAAACGTGAGGTCACTGATGGGGTTTTCTCAAAGTGACCCCACACACCCCAGAGAGACATGAAATGATGACGCAAACCAAGATTATTAGCAGAACGGGAATCAATGCTAATGTAGATTATCAGTGTGAATAATTCTACAAACATACAGACTCATCACTGTTGATGGTTATTTTTAAACTAAAAAAGAATAAATACGAAGTACTTCTTAGTTTAATAAAAAACACATGTTCATGTGTTTGAACGAACCACAAATCATTTTTACTTGTCAATCCAAAAATAAAACTAACTAACGGAGAAAATAGATCATAAACACTATAAAACAAAAAAGATGTTCTTTAAAATAAGAATATGTTCAGATATGTTATCGTTAAAAAAATCGATGAAAAGAAAGAAAGAAGTTGTTTTTTAACTCGATCGTTTGTATCTTAGAATGTGATGTCATATCAAAGCAAAGATAAATAAACAAACGTCTGTTTAAAATGTTCTTATGTACAAATATATTTAAGTTTTATGAGTTAAATTTTTTTGTATGGATTCATTCAAACAGGAAGCATCAAACATGGAGAGTCAAACATCCAGTTCTGTAGACTTGGTGAGTCTGACATGTATTTTGACGTCAGTCTTTCTTTGGATAAAATACTTCATGTTTATTTGTTGATGAACTGTTTCGGTTTCTTTTTCTTAGAAACCAGGAGACCTCGTTGAAATCCATAGATCTGGTTATAATCACTTTGGTGTGTACGTTGGACGCGGCTTTATTGTTCATGTTACTGCACCAGGTGAGTGTTTTTCAGGTAAAAGGTCACATTCACACGTTCATAATCATATGTGATCATGACAACAATGTACTTAGCTATGCTACATATGTACAGTTATGCACCTTCATTAAAAAATTGCTTTTATTATATGTATACGAATGTAAATAAAATACTTTTGTAACTTTTATTAATATTTGTATTAGTAGAAGAATATTGTTTAATGTTTACTTTTTAACATTAAAAAAAGAAGAGACAGTTAATAACCATCAGGTTATTAGGTCTGGGAATGAGGCGGACCCAAATGCGGACTGGAATCACAAATCAACGTGTAAAAGGTGAAGTTTAAACACACGTGGGACTCTTGTTTCTTTTGTCTTAGTGGTAACTTTTCTACAAGTGTGCGCGATAGCCTGTAGAGGGCGGAAGCATGCATGAAGTGGAATCAATGTACACTTATGATCTTCCGCTTCCGGTGAGCCTTTGATCGGCTGCTTGAACGTAAGCTCCTGCAATAATTGCCAAAAACAGTCGTTTTAACGACTACTTCTCCGGATATTATGCTCATATCACTAAAGATATGTCTCAAGCATCTCGAATCTATGATCGTGATGGTCTTTTCAACATCAGAGAGTCGATGGAGGATTATAACCGCGACCGTTACCAACGTCCGGTGAATATGTTTCCGGCTCCTCTTCTCATCGACTCGGACTCTGTGGAATATCGTTTGATCTCTCGGGTACCGGGCGATTTCCACAAGCGTTCGAGTCGGTCTGGAGTTCAGGTCAGGATGAGATGTGCAGTCGCGATCGCTCGGAACAACTCTGACGTCATTGGACGTCATCGATGTTTGATCGACATTCCTCTCGCTGCAGAGCATGACGACACATCAGCGCTGCCGTCTGTCCAGACCTCAACGAAAGGTGGTAAGATTTTTTCATTTCCTCTCTTTAATTCGGCTTTTACTACCGAGTTGAATTTCAGTGACAGCTGGTACCCACGTGACCGCTGTTCGCTTCAAAAGATCCCGCTCTGCGCGCCTGTCAGTGACGCGGTGTCGTCAGTGACGTCATTGGTGCTGAATGTGGGACTTCTTAATGTTCGCTCCATTACTAATAATTCCTTTATTCTTAATGATCTTTTCACAAGAGTTAATTTGGATTTATTATGTCTTTCTGAGACTTGGCAGAGAGAGGAAGAGTTTATTCATCTGAACGAACTCTGTCCAGTAGGGAGCGCTGTCCTGGGGAAGCCTCGCCTCTCTGGTCGTGGAGGAGGTCTTGCTACTGTTTTTAGGGAGAGTTGTTCTTGCAAAGTGATTCAGACACAGGAATTCACTTCTTTTGAATCTCAGATGTGTTCTTGAAAGACTTTAGTGACTTCTTATCTTCCATTATTCAAATGGAATCTGTCCTTATTCTTGGAGACTTTAATCTTCATGTTGATGACGTCACATCTTGTTCTGCTAAAGAACTTTTAACTTTAACAGAAGCCTTTAATTTTGAGCAACATGTTTCTGAACCCACTCATCAAAAAGGCCACATTTTAGACTTAGTTTTTACTCTTGGCCTGGACATTTCTAATGTATCTGTACATGATGTCCATCTGAGTGATCATTCTCTTGTCTTGTTTAACCTGGACTTCATCCCTGAACCTAAGCCTTTGAAAGTTAGGTCTCAGAGGCGTGTCATCTCAGCCGATACTGCAGACGGTTTTTCTGCTATGTTTGACCGTCTTTCCTTTGATGACTGCCCAGACGTGGACAGTTTGATTCACTGTTTCACTGATCATTGTGTTGAAATACTGGATCAAGTGGCACCTGTTAAATCGAACTTGAAAATTATGAAAAAACGGTGCCCTTGGAAAATGAAGATCTCCTGAGTCTGAAGAGACTTTGTCGAAAGACTGAGCGTCTCTGGAAGTCCACTAAACTTGAGGTGCATAGACTTCACCTCAGGGATCTGATGACTTCTTACAATGAGATGGTAGAAACTGCTAGATCTGATTACATCAGAAAACTGGTAGCAGCAAATAGGAAAAACCCCAAAGTTTTGTTTGACACGATCAATTCTCTCGTGTCTCCTGCTCCTCAAATCACGCCTGTCTTCTGTGAAGCTGACAGCAATGCATTGTTGAGATTTTTCATTGACAAAATTAAATTGATCAAAGAGAAAATATCTCCCCCTTTGTTTGGAACCCCTACTGTCTCTGAGCCCCTCTCCTCCTCTTGGTCCTCCTTCACTGCTGTATCTTTGGGTGATATTTCGGCACTAGTGAACAAGATGAAACCCTCCTCTTGCTCAGATGACGTCCTTCCTTGTAGGCTTTTTATCAAAGTATTTGATGTAATTGGCCCCTGGGTTACCAATATGGTGAACCTCTCCCTTTCCACAGGGGTTTTTCCCAATGCATTTAAACATGCCATTGTGGAGCCTCTGCTCAAAAAACCAGGCTTAGACCCAACTGACCTCAGTAATTTCAGGCCTATTTCTAAGCTCCCTTTCTTGTCCAAGATCTTGGAGAAGGTGGTGTCTGAGCAGCTGTCTTTGTTCCTGGATCAGAGCGACATCCATGAGAAGTTTCAGTCTGGCTTCCGTAAACATCACTCTACGGAGACAGCTTTATTGAAAGTGTCTAGTGACATCATGACGTCGGCTGACTCTGGTAAATTCACTGTTCTGGTTCTCTTGGATCTGTCCTCAGCCTTTGACACAGTTGATCACCAGATCCTGCTGAGAAGACTGAGGGATGAAGTGGGACTGTCTGGGTCTGTGTTAGAATGGTTCTTACCTTTCTGGGCGCAGTTTTAGTGTATCTGCCAATCAAATGAGGTCTGAATCGGCAGATCTGTTGTGTGGAGTCCCTCAAGGTTCTGTTCTGGGTCCTTTATTGTTCTTGCTGTACTTGATTCCCCTCGGTAAAATCATTCAGAGATTTCCAGATGTTTCTTATCACATTTTTGCTGATGACATCCAGCTCTACTGCTCTTTTGATCCAACTGAGCCCCAGAGGCTGAACAGCTTAGTCAATTGTTTGCTAGAAATCAAACAATGGCTGAGTGAAAACACTCTACAGCTAAATGTGGACAAAACTGAAACACTGGTGATTGCTCCTGATGATAAGACTCCAGGGTTGAGTCAGTACTTGGGTGACTTTTTCAGTCTGTCAAACTGAGCCTGAGAAACCTGGGTGTTGTATTTGATAAAGACATGTCTCTTGTTTGACATTGCAGAAAACTGACCAGAAACTGTTTCCTTCAACTGAGAAAAATCTCTAAACTTAGGAAAATGTTGTCGGAACATGATCTGGAGCTTGTAATCCATGCGTTTGTTTCTTCTCGTCTGGACTATTGTAACAGTTTGTTTTCATGTCTAAACAAGAAGGAGCTGTCTCGTCTGCAGTTGATTCAGAACTCTGCAGCGAGAATTCTGACCCGCTCAAGTAGAAGAACTCACATCTCTCCGGTCCTTAAAACTCTTCACTGGCTTCCAGTTTCTTTCAGGATCAACTTTAAAATTCTGGTTCTTACTTTCAGAGCTATTCATGGTCAGGCTCCTCCTTACATCACTGATCTGATCCAGCCTTACACCCCAGCTCGGGCTCTGAGGTCTGTGGATCAGAATCTACTTATGGTTCCACGCACACGGCTCAGGACCAGAGGAGAGAAATCTTTTCAGGCTGTTGCTCCTAAGCTTTGGAACGATCTTCCTCTCTCTTTGCGCTTGATGGATCTACTGACTCCTTTAAGAAACATCTTAAGACGTTTCTATTTGTTCAGGCTTTTCCTTGAATTTCTCGAACTCCTGTGTTGTTCTCAGTATTATCTTGATCTTTAAAGTATGTACTTTTTTGAGTATTGTTTTGATTGTTTAAGCGCTTTGTGACCCTGGTCTCGAAAAGCGCTATATAAATAAATATTACTTACTTACTTACTTACATACTATAAATAAATGTCCTTCTTTTCCTCCAGATGGTATTCCAACTGAAGGCAGTGACAGTGTGATGTCCTCGGTCAGTGAACAGGCTGTGGTGAAGAAAGAGAAGCTGGATGTTGTTGCAGGAAAAGGATAGCTGGAACATCGGCAACTACTTGGATAAGAAGTATCCGCCTCGACCTGCTCAGGTCATTGTGAAGAAAGCCCTTGAGCTGGTGGGCCAGACGGTGCCCTATGGAATTACTACAAAAAACTGTGAGCACTTTTCCAACAACCTACGCTATGGCAAGAAAATATCAGGACAGGTAAGACATGTGGTCACGTCTCGTCATTCTTCTATCTTGATTTATTTGATTTATTTTCGTCTGCAGGGAGATGCAGCGAAGGCCGTGAAGACCATTGTTGAAGGAGGAATCAGTTTTGGTTTATGGGCATCCTTTGTTTCTATGATGTTTTGGATCTTTTCCCCACGACAGAGCCAAAGACAAAACCACCACCACTATAAAAAAAAAAGATGAAACTTCTGATTGTACCTGAATGCACCACTGAGCATGTTTTGCACACAAAATAGTGAAGCGAATACATTTCAGTGACACTTTCTAAACCACTGATGGCCTTTCATTGTTTGGTGTAAACATGTCAATCAAACATAGAAATATGATTTTATACTTTTTAGAAATAGGCGTAAAAGACGACGGGCTTCAAAATCATGATTGTTTTTCCAACCAAATAATCTTCTGATGATCAAGAATTTCTCGGTGCAGTTTCTGTTCTCATTTTCTGGCATTTAAAAAAAACAAATAAAATACTCAAAACACAAAAAACTGTAGTCTTTTTTCTGTCAGCCTCATGACCATTTGTGAAAAAAAGTTTTTAGTAATTTAGGAGCCAGTAAATGGAGGAGAAACGAGAGACTAATCAATGTTTCATTCTTAGCTGACGTCAGTGCTTTTTAAACACTTTTTTTCATTAGGAGTCATTTAAGTTAAGTTTAACATTTTCTTTTATTTGCTCATAGAACAGCAGGGGGCAAACTTTATTGAAAGAGTTTAAAGTAAGTAAACAAGTGATGATTATTTGTAAAGATCTTTCTAGACCAGGGTCACAAAGTGCCTTAACAATCAAAAACAATACACAGTTAGTTTCCTTGACTTCACCCATTTCTACTGAAGGTAAATTTAGGGCTAGAGTGTGGTGGCTGCATCCATAACCGCCCTCGCCTCCTCCAAAGTACCCGTTGGAAGGACCACCGCCGCTGAAGAGTTGGTCCAACACCTGAAGGGGCAGTTGATGGATGCATCCGATATGGGGGTGGGGCTGTCGCTCTCACTAACTGCACCCCTGCATCTTCCTCTCCCAATATCTGATGCCAGCCTGTCATGGGAGGGGTGACGCGATTGGTTGGATGGAATTATTTCCCCCTTCCTGGTTTGGACCAACCTTGACAACCTGGGGTACATCCACTCTGGCAGAAGACTGAACTCTCGCCAGGTCAGTTGGGCCCCTCTTCTGCGCCTCAATACTGACGAGGCTCCTGCCACTTCAAACTCAACAAAAAAAGGTGAGGGGGAGAAGAACCCTTCCAGTCCAGACAGCATCCTGTTGGCCACCCTTGGAAGGTGGATAATCGGGTAAAGGCTGCTTTGGAGGATCGGCCAGGGCCCAGCCCTTGTCCCCAAGACCACCTGTCCCCTAAGAAGTTTACTTCTGAGGTCCTGCAGTTGACCCACTGTTCCCACACTCACCTGCAACCCTGGAATTCAGTGAACCAAGGAGGCTCTCCAACGGCTGTCCTGGTGAGCCACACTGGATAGGGACACCTGAGACTATTTTAATGCATAGACTGTGACCAGAAAAAGGCTCCACGACAGGCCCCCGTCGGGCCTATCCACGCCCTATCGACTCTACCGTGACCTACGTCTCACTAGACTTTGACGTGGGGCTGATGCTGTCCGGAGTTCATGTCACCCTTCCTGTCTCTTGTGGACCGGATTAGCAAGATCAAATACTTTGTACCCCTTTTCTAAACTCTGCTGTTCTGAAATTCCTGACGTCTTCTCTTCTAGCTGAGGTTCCCGGAGCAGGCAGCGCCAGTCTGATGTCAGTGACCTGTACCCGGGCAGTGGTGAAGTTAGAGAAGCTGGAGGATGTCGTAGGGGAGCATAAGTGGAGGATCGGCAACCACTTGGATAACAAGTGTAAACCCCGACCTGCTGACATCATCATGGCGTTAGCCTCTACATTAGTGGGCGAGACTATTGAGTACAATCTTACTACAAATAACTGTGAGCACTTTGCCAAGGACCTGCGCTACGGCATGGAAGAATCACAACAGGTCGGACATGTGGTCACTTCTCGTCATTCTTGGTCTATTCCATCCCTTTTTGTTGGCAGGTGTCGGAAGCGATTGCCGTGGGTACAGAAACCATCAGGGTTCTTCGTGATTTAATAGCGTTTCCTCCTTAATCTGCCTAACTTTAGGAATGACATCATCTGGAAGACAAAACCACCTGGAAATAATGAAATGGATGCTACTTCCATTTGTACCTGAACATGTTTTGCACATAAAATAGTGAAGCAAAGACATTTTTGTGGACACTTTTCTAAACCACTGTGTAAGGGTTTAGCTCTTGTTTGTTGTAGTTGTTTTCTTTGAACACCAGAGGGTGCCAAAGTGGGTTTGGAAGCCTGTGACTTTTCTTTGTATTGTTTGTCCACTGCTTTATTAGCCATCCTGTGTAATTAACCACAGCTGTTTATTTCTGTCTCCTTATTGTGTTTGTGTATTTAAGCCTCTCTGTTCATTTCTTTGCCGAGTCTTTGAGTTGGATCCCTGTAGTTTCCTTCGACCAATGCAAGTCTGATTATTTTGATTATTTGTGAACTTTCCTTTCCTTTTTGTGCTGCCTTTTTAACAGAATTTTTTTCTTTTGGACCTTCTTTCTCTGTGCTCAGAATTTATTTATTTTTGTTAATAAAGTTTCTTAAATATACCTGATTGTTGGATCAGCTAAATTGGCACAAAAATCCAGTGGCTAGGGTTCAATTCCCGACACACTGATCCTTTGTTTTGTTTTATGTACACGTGTCAATCAAATGTGAAGCAAACAAAGAAATGCACGTAAAATGAAATTTTGATTATAATTCCAATAGAATAATCCACTTCCTCTCCAAGATGCAGTAAGTCCCTCATCATGAACATCATGTTTTGAATTTATTACTTCATAAAGTTGCTCTAAAATCTGGGCGAACGAGAGGTTACGAGAGCAGAGTCCATTATGACGTAATAATTAACGTAAGTTAAGGCTTAACTAGTCAGAATGGACGGTGGAAACAGATCCATCTTCGGTGAGAGCAGATCACTTTAATAATATGTTGAAAATAGTCAGGACAGTTTAAAGATATACTGCCTCATAAAAAAAGAAAAAAAATTCTGTATCAAAACCATCTAATCCTAACATGTATAATATGTTAAATAACACTAAAATTGTCAACTAAACCAGTTAATTCTCAACTGCTGGAAGTTGGGTTTTTCCAGGTAAAAATATACATCTATTCTTATCCAGTTTAACTACAATTCGTCTGTAACATGCTTTGCTGTGATGTTTATATATTTAATTAAATCAAGTCATTCCTCATTCAAGACAGATTAGTTATCTTTATTATTATATCATTATTATTATTATTATTGTCATGAGTCTACATGTTCCTCCTTGTGTTTCCGGTTTTATTGTGAAATCCAACCCCTTCTGTGTCTGTGCTAGTCTTACTTCCCCCCTGTCTGAGTAGTAATTGTTCCCAGCCGTGTCTCGTTAGTCCCGCCCCCAGCTGCTGCTGATTGCTGCCCTGTCTTCTTAAGCCCCCACTCTCTGTCACATCTTTGTCTTGTCGTCACCTTTTTCTAGTATCTGTATCCTGCCTCGAAGTAGTCCTGCTCCTACCTGTCTCTTACCTTGTCCCAACCAAGACTCATTCCTGCCTGTGGTGTTATTCGACCTGTTTAAGCCCCTCGACGCCGAGTTTGCCTTACCCTTGCTATTGCCTTTCGTTGCCGATTAATGGACTGTTTGACTACGCCTCTGCCTTCCCCACGGAATAAAACCAAGTCTATGCAAATGACCTCTGCGCCTGGGTTTCTCCGTTCTGCACCGTGTTAATTATTATTTCAACAATGCAGAATTCTAAATAATAGGAGTTTCAAGACAATTCTTTTTTTTATCAAACTTCATCTAATTTATATATTTATTATATTTATGGGTTTCATTGCTAGAACTTGCACTTTAATTTATTATGAAAACTTTGTTTGATATTTAATATAAAATGTAGTTTGTTGATCATTTGAAACAAATGTTTTTAAATGTTTACGAGAAACTACTTGAGATCATGTTTTAAAAGACTAAATAAAAATATATAGTTGAATCATTTTGTTACCTTCATTTAAATATTTTGTGTGTAGTTGTTTTGTGTAGAAAACAAATTTACCAACCATTGAAACACATTTTCAAACTATAGAAACAAATGTACAGACTATTTAAAAACATTTACGAACTACTTAAATATTTACAAACTATAGGAATTAATTTACAAACTATTGAAATATTTACAAACTATTGAAACAAATTTACCAACTATTGAAACACATTTACAAACTATTAAAACAAATTAACAAACTATAGAAACGAATTTACAAACTATTGAAACAAATTTACAAATTATTGAAACAAATTTACCTACAATAGAAACAAATTTACCAACTATTGAAACACATTTATGAACTACTTATATATTTACAAATTATTGAAACGAATTTACAAACTATTAAGACACATTTACAAACTATTGAAACACATTTACAAACTACTTACATTTTCACAAACTATTTAAATATTTACAAACTAGTGAAACACATTTACAAACTATTGAAATATTTAAAAACTACTGAAACTAATTTACAAACAATTGAAATATTTACAAACGTTTGAAACAAATTTAAAAACGATTGAAATATTTACAAACTACTGAAATATTTAAAAAAAATCATGAAACACATTTACAAACTACTCAAATATTTACAAACTATTGAAACACATTTACAAACTATAGAAACATATGTACAAACTATTGAAAGAAATTAACAAACTATAGAAACATATGTACAAACTATTGAAAGAAATTAACAAACTATAGAAACAAATTTACAAACTAAGTTCATTAAATGTGCTTCGGTACTTTTTGTTATGTCTCGTGTGTCTTTCCCGGTGTTTGCTGTTTTTATTTTGAAACCTGCCTCCTTCTGTGTTTCTTTTCCGGTCCCTTCGCCTACTGACTAGTTCTTGTCTCCACCTGGTCTTGTGTTCTGCCACTGATTGCTGGCATCCTTCTTATTCTGCTCACTCTCCCTCAGTCTCTGTCGATTCCTCATCATGACACTCTTATGTAAAAAAAATAAAAAACTACCTTCCTGTCAGGGCGGGCACTGCTGACCCTGGGGGGGGGGGGTCTGCATCCGTGGACTCGTCCAACTGGACAACGTTTCAGTCCAAACCAACTTTGTTTCACTTGCTGTTGCGTCTCAGGTCTGAGCGGAGGTGAGTGTCGTCTCGCTTTAGCATGAAAAATGTTTTTGTATCATTTTAGTATCATTTGACATCATTTCTTGAAACACAAATGTTTTTTTGTTTTTTGTAACCTACTTAATATGGTGTCACCAGGACATAAGCTATAATTAATACCAACAAATCATTATCAAACACAAAGACAATCATACCTAAAGATGGGAGTTCTCTCTCACTTTTTTCTGCGATGTGTGATTGGCTGAGTGACATAAACGTGAGGTCACTGATGGGGTTTTCTCAAAGTGACCCCACACACCCCAGAGAGACATGAAATGATGACGCAAACCAAGATTATTAGCAGAACGGGAATCAATGCTAATGTAGTTTATCAGTGTGAAGAATTCTACAAACATACAGACTCATCACTGTTGATGGTTATTTTTAAACTAAAAAATAATAAATACAAAGTACTTCTTAGTTTTATAAAAACCACATGTTCATGTGTTTCAGTTATAGTCGTGATCGGCTCCAAAGCAGAGGTAAGGGTCACCTTTTAAGGACTTTGATTTGATTTATGGACTGTGATGAAGTTGACCCAGAAACAACAGCAGGGATTCCATGAGTGCATTTTTTTTCCCGGGCCTTCGGGTCACCTTGACCCGGAGATAAAAGGGGGTTAGGAAATGGTGTTGATGATAGTTTCCTATGTAATCCATCGCATGTTAAACACAAAATCAAACGATTGAAGAATAAACCACAAATTTTACTTTTCAATCCAAAAATAAAACTAATTGACGGAGAAAATAGATCACAAACACAATGAAACAAAAAAAATGTTTTTTAAAATTAGAACATGTTCAGATACGTTATCGTTTGATCGTTAAAAAAATCTATGAAAATAAAGAAACAAGTTGTTTTTCATCTCGATCGTTTGTATCTTAGAATGTGATGTCATATCAAAGCAAAGATACAGTAAATAAACAAACGTCTGTTTAAAATGTTCTTATGTACAAATATATTTAATTTTTATGAGTTTAATTTGTTTGTATGGATTCATTCAAACAGGAAGCATCAAACATGGAGAGTCAAACATCCAGTTCTGTAGACTTGGTGAGTCTGACATGTATTTTGACGTCAGTCTTTCTTTGGATAAAATACTTCATGTTTATTTGTTGCTGAACCGTTTCGGTTTCTTTTTCTTAGAAACCAGGAGACCTCGTTGAAATTCATAGACCTCTTTATAAACACTGGGGCGTGTACATTGGAGATGGCTTTATTGTTCATGTTACTGCACCAGGTGAGTGTTTTTCAGGTAAAAGGTCACATTCAGACGTTCATAATCATATGAGATCATGACAACAATGTACTTAGCTATGCTACATATGTACAGTTATGCACCTCCATTAAAAAATTGATTTTATTACATGTATACGAATGTAAATAAAATACTTTTGTAACTTTTATTAATATTTGTATTAGTAGAAGAATATTGTTTAATGTTTCCGTTTTAACATAAAAAAAGAAGAGACAATTAATAACCAGCAGGTTATAAGGTCTGGGAATGAGGCGGACCCAAATGTGGACTGGAATCACCAATCAATGGGCAAAAAGTGAAGATTAAACACTCGTGGGACTCTTGTTTCTTTTGTCGTAGTGGTAACATTTCTACAAGTGTGTGCGATAGCCTGTAGAGGGAGTAAGCATGCATGAAGTAGAATCAATGTTTATACACTTATATACTATAAATAAATGTCCTTCTTTTCCTCCAGATGGTATTCCAACTGAAGGCAGTGCCAGTATGATGTCCTCGGCCTGTAAACGGGCTGTGGTGAAGAAACAGAAGCTGGATGTTGTCGCAGGAAAGTTCAGCTGGAACATTGGCAACTACTTGGATAAGAAGTATCCGCCTCGACCTGCTGATGTCATCGTAAAGAAAGCCCTTGAGCTGGTGGGCCAGACGGTGCCCTATGGAATTCCTAAAAAAAACTGTGAGCACTTTGCCGACGAGATGCGCTATGGAAAGAAAGAATCAGGACAGGTAAGACATGTGGTCACGTCTCGTCATTCTTTTATCTTGATTTATTTGATTAATTTTCGTCTGCAGGCAAAGACACTGAAGACCGTGTTCATCGGGGTGGCCGCTGTTGCAGGAACACTCATTATTGGTCCTTTGGCAGCCCTTCCTGCTATACCAGCTTTGATTTGGCTTCACCGACAGAGCTAAAGACAAAACCACCACCACTATAAAAAAAAAAATGAAACTTCCGATTGTACCTGAATGCACCACTGAGCATGTTTTGCGCATAAAATAGTGAAGCGAATACATTTCAGTGACACTTTCTAAACCACTGATGGCCTTTCATTGTTTGGTGTAAACATGTCAATCAAACATAGAAATGTGATTTTATACTTTTTAGAAATAGGCGTAAAAGACGACGGGCTTCAAAATCATGATTGTTTTTCCAACCAAATAAACTTCTGATGATCAAGACATTCTCGGTGCAGTTTCTGTTCTCATTTTCTGGCATTTAAAAAAAACAAATAAAATACTCAAAACACAAAAAACTGTAGTCTTTTTTTCTGTCAGCCTCATGACCATTTGAGGAAAAAAAGCGTATAAGAAGTAACATCAATTCCAGTAGTTCAAAAGCGAGTCAACTGGACTGTGTTCTAGGAGACGTTTCACTTCTCATCCGAGAGGTTTGGCTACTTTAGGAGCCAGTACATGGAGGAGAAACGAGAGACTAATCAATGTTTCATTCTTAGCTGACGTCAGTGCTTTTTAAAATCTTTTTTTCATTAAAGAGTCATTTAAGTGTTATTGAAGACATGACTGCTATTGGAAGTACAGTTTCCCGATGTATCTCCTGCTTGTTGTTTCGACCTCAAAGAGAACCAGAAGACAAACTGTTAAAATAACTTGTGTTCATTCTAACAACAGAAGGAGATTAAGGCACATAATTCTGGGTCAGCGACTGTTACCCGAGGAACTCTCAGATACATCCTACCAACTGACGACAGAATCACAGAAACAGTCATTTCTTATACAGTCGAGCTTGGGCGAGGACGCTTCGGATTGGCTCCATGGACCCGGACCTTGTTGTGGGTTGGTTCACGTCAGGTTTCAGGGCAGATTAGGGTGTTGTATCAGTCTCCCCAGACGTGAACCTTTCACCAAGACATGGACCGTCATCAGACCAGTTCTGCGGTTGGAGACTGGAGCGTTCAGTTCCTCTTCACAGCAAAGATGTTTCCTGTTCTTTCACTCGTCAGCCTTTCACACGTTTAATTCTCACTTTACACTTACATCATGGCCTGGTACTTTCTATGGACTCGGGGTTAAATTCAGGTTAGATTTCTTACCAGGTTAGATTGTGGATTATTCGGTTTATTCTTTATTGGTTAATACATTGTATATTTTATCTATATTCTATACTGCAAACAAATGAATTCGCATATTTCGGTTCAAACATAAAGTATTTAAAGTAAAGATTAAGATTGCGTGCAACCTGAAAGAGAGAGATAAGAAGGGGTTTGGAGTAGGACTCGTCGAACTGGACAACGTTTCAGTCCAAACTGAAGATGTGTCCAAAGATGTGTGATTGGCTGAGTGACATAAACGTGAGGTCACTGATGGGGTTTTCTCAAAGTGACCCCACACTCTCAGAGAGACATGAAATGATGACGCAAACCAAGATTATTAGCAGAACGGGAATCAATGCTAATGTAGTTTATCAGTGTGAAGAATTCTACAAACATACAGACTCATCACTGTTGATGGTTATTTTTAAACTAAAAAAGAATAAATACGAAGTACTTCTTAGTTGAATAAAAACCACATGTTCATGTGTTTGAACGAACCACGAATCATTTTTACTTGTCAATCCAAAAATAAAACTAACTAACGGAGAAAATAGATCATAAACACTATAAAACAAAAAAGATGTTCTTTAAAGTAAGAATATGTTCAGATATGTTATCGTTAAAAAAATCTATGAAAAGAAAGAAACAAGTTGTTTTTTAACTCGATCGTTTGTATCTTAGAATGTGATGTCATATCAAAGCAAAGATAAATAAACAAACGTCTGTTTAAAATGTTCTAATGTACAAATATATTTAAGTTTTATGAGTTTAATTTGTTTGTATGGATTCATTCAAACAGGAAGCATCAAACATGGAGAGTCAAAGATCCAGTTCTGTAGACTTGGTGAGTCTGACATGTATTTTGACGTCAGTCTTTCTTTGGATAAAATACTTCATGTTTATTTGTTGATGAACTGTTTCGGTTTCTTTTTCTTAGAAACCAGGAGACCTCGTTGAAATTCATAGATCTGGTTATAATCACTGGGGCGTGTACGTTGGAGACAAATCTGTTGTTCATGTTACTGCACCAGGTGAGTGTTTTTCAGGTAAAAGAACATTCACACGTTCATAATCATATGTGATCATGACAACAATGTACTTAGATATGCCACATATGTACAGTTATGCACCTTCATTAAAAAATTGCTTTTATTATATGTATACGAATGTAAATAAAATACTTTTGTAACTTTTATTAATATTTGTATTAGTAGAAGAATATTGTTTAATGTTTACTTTTTAACATAAAAAAAGAAGAGACAGTCAATAACCAGCAGGTTATTAGGTCTGGGAATGAGGCGGACCCAAATGCGGACTGGAATCACAAATCAACGGGCAAAAAGTGAAGATTAAACACTCGTGGGACTCTTGTTTCTTTTGTCGTAGAGTGATAACATTTCTACAAGTGTGCGCGATAGCCTGTAGAGGGCGGAAGCATGCATGAAGTAGAATCAATGTTTATAAACTTATATACTATAAATAAGTGTCTTTCTTTTCCTCCAGATGGGATTTCAAGTGCAGGCAGTGCCCGTGGGATGTCCTCGATTGGTATCTCCATTGTGATGTCAGTGATCGGTAAATGTGGAGCTGTGGTGAAGAAAGAGAAGCTGGATGTTGTCGCAGGAAAGGACAAGTGGAACATTGGCAACCACTTGGATGAGAAGTATCCGCCTCCACCTGCTCAGGTCATCGTGAAGGAGGCCCTTGAGTTTGTGGGCCAGACGGTGCCCTATGGAATTGCTTTACAAAACTGTGAGCACTTTTCCAACTTCCTACACTATGGCAAGAAAGAATCAGGACAGGTAAGACATGTGGTCACGTCTCGTCATTCTTCTAACTTGATTTATTTGATTTCTTTTCGTCTGCAGGTAGATGCCGCCATACGCTCTGTCATTGAGTGGGCAATGTTAGTTTCGGGATACAAATCATCTGAAGACGAAACCACCACCACTATAAAAAAAAAATGAAACTTCCGATTGTACCTGAATGCACCACTGAGCATGTTTTGCACATAAAATAGTGAAGCGAATACATTTCAGTGACACTTTCTAAACAACTGATGGCCTTTCATTGTTTGGTGTAAACATGTCAATCAAACATAGAAATGTGATTTTATACTTTTTAGAAATAGGCGTAAAAGACGACAGGCTTCAAAATCATGATTGTTTTTCCAACCAAATAATCTTCTGATGATCGAGACATTTTCAGTGCAGTTTCTGTTCTCATTTTCTGACATTAAAAAAAAAAACAAATAAAATACTCAAAACACAAAAAACTGAAGTCTTTTTCTGTCAGCCTCATGACCATTTGAGAAAAAAAGCGTTTAAGAAGTAACATCAATTCCAGTAGTTCAAAAGCGAGTCAACTGGACTGTGTTCTAGGAGACGTTTCACTTCTCATCCGAGAGGTTTGGCTGCTTTAGGAGCCAGTACATGGAGGAGAAACGAGAGACTAATCAATGTTTCATTCTTAGCTGACGTCAGTGCTTTTAAAAACTTTTTTTCATTAAAGAGTCATTTAAGTGTTATTGAAGACATGACTGCTATTGGAAGTACAGTTTCCCGATGCATCTCCCGCTCGTTCGTTGTTTCGACTTCAAAGAGAACCAGAAGGCAAACTGTTTGTCACAGTTCGAAAAGTCTTGAGACCCAGGTGCGGAAGTAAAACAAAGTTCCAAGGGGTAATCCAACAGGGTTTAATAAAACAAGTAGAAATCCAAAACGTAGCCCAGAACGGGTGTCAATAAACAAAAGTGGATCCACAAAAAGGGGGATCAGGATCACAGGCAAAATCCAGGACGCAGGCAGGGGCGCAGCTGGCCGATAACTCGATCAGGAGACGCAAAACTCTGGCGGATTCTTCTGGGACGAGCTGCTCCTTAAGACCGGGAAGAAACCGCCCACCAATCAGCCGCAGATCATGCGCACCTGCCTGCGCCTGTCACAGAAAAAAATCAAAACAAAGGCATCACGTGGTCAAAACATGACAGTACCCCCCCCTCTACATAGCGCCACCTGGCGCTCTACCTGGTCTTTCTGGGTGTTCTCGATAGAAGTCCTTCAGTAGAGAAGGGTCAAGGATTAGGGACCGGGAGATCCAAGAGCGCTCCTCCGGACCGTAACCCTCCCAGTCCACCAGGTATTGGTACCCCCGACCTCTGCGTCGAATGTCCAGGATCTTATTGACCCTATAAGCTGGGTGGTCGTCAATAACGAGCGGCGGTGGTGGAGGCTCGGTTGGAGGACACAGTGGACTGGAGGCGACCGGTTTCAGAAGGGAGACGTGGAAGGTAGGATGGACCTTGAGCGACGGGGGAAGCTTGAGGCGCATGGCAGTGGGACTGATGATCCTCTCAATTACAAACGGCCCTACGAAAATGGGGGCCAGCTTTCGTGACTCAACTGGAAGGGGGAGGTCCCGAGTGGAAAGCCAGACCCTCTGGCCAGGTGAATAATCCGGAGCGGGTACACGGTGCTTGTCCGCGAGATGTCGATTACGGGCGGCGGTGCGGGACAAGGCAGCCCTGGTGTGGTACCAGACTGACCGACAACGTCGTATGTGGGCACGGACGAAGGGAACCGCTGCTTCACTCTCCTGAGAGGGGAAGAGAGGTGGTTGAAAACCATAGGCGGCCATGAAGGGTGACATCCCCGTGGCTGATGATGTCAGAGAATTGTGAGCATACTCCACCCAGGGGATACAGAACGGGTGTCAATAAACAAAGTGGATCCACAAAAAGGGGGATCAGGATCACAGGCAAAATCCAGGACGCAGGCAGGGGCGCAGCTGGCCGATAACTCGATCAGGAGACGCAAAACTCTGGCGGATTCTTCTGGGACGAGCTGCTCCTTAAGACCGGGAAGAAACCGCCCACCAATCAGCCACAGATCATGCGCACCTGCCTGCGCCTGTCACAGAACAAAATCAAAACAAAGGCATCACGTGGTCAAAACATGACACTGTTAAAAGAACTTGTGTTTATTCTAACAACAGAAGGAGATTAAGGCACAGAATTCTGGGTCAGCGACTGTTACCCGAGGAACTCTCAGATACATCCTACCAACTGACGACAGAATCACAGAAACAGTCATTTCTTATACAGTCGAGCTTGGGCGAGGAGGCTTCGGATTGGCTCCATGGACCCGGACCTTGTTGTGGGTTGGTTCACGTCAGGTTGCAGGGCAGATTAGGGTGTTTGACCATGACATGGACTGTCATCAGACCAGTTCTGCGGTTGGAGACTGGAGCTTTCAGTTCCTCTTCACAGCAAAGATGTTTCCTGTTCTTTCACTCGTCAGCCTTTCACACGTTTAATTCTCACTTTACACTTACATCATGGCCTGGTACTTTCTATGCACTCAGGGTTAAATTCAGGTTAGATTTCTTACCAGGTTAGATTGTGGATTATTCGGTTTATTCTTTATTGGTTAATAAATTGTATATTTTATCTATATTCTATACTGCAAACAAATGAATTTGCATATTTCGGTTCAAACATAAAGTATTTAAAATAAAGATTAAGATTGCGCGCAATCTGAAAGAGAGAGAGAGAAGGGGTTTGGAGTAGGACTCGTCGAACTGGACAACGTTTCAGTCCAAACCAACTTTGTTTCACTTGCTGTTGTGTCTCAGGTCTGAGCGGAGGTGAGTGTCGTCTCGCTTTAGAATGAAAAATGTTTTTGTATCATTTTAGTAGCATTTGAATATATCATTTCTTGAAACACAATTGTTTTTTTCGTTTTTTTAACCTACTTAATATGGTTTCACCAGGACATAAGCTATAATTAATACCAACTAATCATTATCACACACAAAGACAATCATACCTAAAGATGGCAGTTCTCTCTCACTTTTTTCTGCGATGTGTGATTGGCTGAGTGACATAAACGTGAGGTCACTGATGGGGTTTTCTCAAAGTGACCCCACACACCCCAGAGAGACATGAAATGATGACGCAAACCAAGATTATTAGCAGAACGGGAATCAATGCTAATGTAGATTATCAGTGTGAAGAATTCTACAAACATACAGACTCATCACTGTTGATGGTTATTTTTAAACTAAAAAAGAATAAATACGAAGTACTTCTTAGTTTAATAAAAAACACATGTTCATGTGTTTGAACGAACCACAAATCATTTTTACTTGTCAATCCAAAAATAAAACTAACTAACGGAGAAAATAGATCATAAACACTATAAAACAAAAAAGATGTTCTTTAAACTAAGAATATGTTCAGATATGTTATCGTTAAAAAAATCGATGAAAAGAAAGAAAGAAGTTGTTTTTTAACTCGATCGTTTGTATCTTAGAATGTGATGTCATATCAAAGCAAAGATAAATAAACAAACGTCTGTTTAAAATGTTCTTATGTACAAATATATTTAAGTTTTATGAGTTAAATTTTTTTGTATGGATTCATTCAAACAGGAAGCATCAAACATGGAGAGTCAAACATCCAGTTCTGTAGACTTGGTGAGTCTGACATGTATTTTGACGTCAGTCTTTCTTTGGATAAAATACTTCATGTTTATTTGTTGATGAACTGTTTCGGTTTCTTTTTCTTAGAAACCAGGAGACCTCGTTGAAATCCATAGATCTGGTTATAATCACTTTGGTGTGTACGTTGGACGCGGCTTTATTGTTCATGTTACTGCACCAGGTGATTGTTTTTCAGGTAAAAGGTCACATTCACACGTTCATAATCATATGTGATCATGACAACAATGTACTTAGCTATGCTACATATGTACAGTTATGCACCTTCATTAAAAAATTGCTTTTATTATATGTATACGAATGTAAATAAAAATACTTTTGTAACTTTTATTAATATTTGTATTAGTAGAAGAATATTGTTTAATGTTTACTTTTTAACATTAAAAAAAGAAGAGACAGTTAATAACCATCAGGTTATTAGGTCTGGGAATGAGGCGGACCCAAATGCGGACTGGAATCACAAATCAACGTGTAAAAGGTGAAGTTTAAACACACGTGGGACTCTTGTTTCTTTTGTCTTAGTGGTAACTTTTCTACAAGTGTGCGCGATAGCCTGTAGAGGGCGGAAGCATGCATGAAGTGGAATCAATGTACACTTATGATCTTCCGCTTCCGGTGAGCCTTTGATCGGCTGCTTGAACGTAAGCTCCTGCAATAATTGCCAAAAACAGTCGTTTTAACGACTACTTCTCCGGATATTATGCTCATATCACTAAAGATATGTCTCAAGCATCTCGAATCTATGATCGTGATGGTCTTTTCAACATCAGAGAGTCGATGGAGGATTATAACCGCGACCGTTACCAACGTCCGGTGAATATGTTTCCGGCTCCTCTTCTCATCAATATCGTTTGATCTCTCGGGTACCGGGCGATTTCCACAAGCGATCGAGTCGGTCTGGAGTTCAGGTCAGGATGAGATGTGCAGTCGCGATCGCTCGGAACAACTCTGACGTCATTGGACGTCATCGATGTTTGATCGACATTCCTCTCGCTGCAGAGCATGACGACACATCAGCGCTGCCGTCTGTCCAGACCTCAACGAAAGGTGGTAAGATTTTTTCATTTCCTCTCTTTAATTCGGCTTTTACTACCGAGTTGAATTTCAGTGACAGCTGGTACCCACGTGACCGCAGTTCGCTTCAAAAGATCCCGCTCTGCGCGCCTGTCAGTGACGCGGCGTCGTCAGTGACGTCATTGGTGCTGAATGTGGGACTTCTTAATGTTCGCTCCATTACTAATAATTCCTTTATTCTTAATGATCTTTTCACAAGAGTTAATTTGGATTTATTATGTCTTTCTGAGACTTGGCAGAGAGAGGAAGAGTTTATTCATCTGAACGAACTCTGTCCAGTAGGGAGCGCTGTCCTGGGGAAGCCTCGCCTCTCTGGTCGTGGAGGAGGTCTTGCTACTGTTTTTAGGGAGAGTTGTTCTTGCAAAGTGATTCAGACACAGGAATTCACTTCTTTTGAATCTCAGATGTGTTCTTGAAAGACTTTAGTGACTTCTTATCTCCCATTATTCAAATGGAATCTGTCCTTATTCTTGGAGACTTTAATCTTCATGTTGATGACGTCACATCTTGTTCTGCTAAAGAACTTTTAACTTTAACAGAAGCCTTTAATTTTGAGCAACATGTTTCTGAACCAACTCATCAAAAAGGCCACATTTTAGACTTAGTTTTTACTCTTGGCCTGGACATTTCTAATGTATCTGTACATGATGTCCATCTGAGTGATCATTCTCTTGTCTTGTTTAACCTGGACTTCATCCCTGAACCTAAGCCTTTGAAAGTTAGGTCTCAGAGGCGTGTCATCTCAGTCGATACTGCAGACGGTTTTTCTGCTATGTTTGACCGTCTTTCCTTTGATGACTGCCCAGACGTGGACAGTTTGATTCACTGTTTCACTGATCATTGTGTTGAAATACTGGATCAAGTGGCACCTGTTAAATCGAACTTGAAAATTATGAAAAAACGGTGCCCTTGGAAAATGAAGATCTCCTGAGTCTGAAGAGACTTTGTCGAAAGACTGAGCGTCTCTGGAAGTCCACTAAACTTGAAGTGCATAGACTTCACCTCAGGGATCTGATGACTTCTTACAATGAGATGGTAGAAACTGCTAGATCTGATTACATCAGAAAACTGGTAGCAGCAAATAGGAAAAACCCCAAAGTTTTGTTTGACACGATCAATTCTCTCGTGTCTCCTGCTCCTCAAATCACGCCTGTCTTCTGTGAAGCTGACAGCAATGCATTGTTGAGATTTTTCATTGACAAAATTAAATTGATCAAAGAGAAAATATCTCCCCCTTTGTTTGGAACCCCTACTGTCTCTGAGCCCCTCTCCTCCTCTTGGTCCTCCTTCACTGCTGTATCTTTGGGTGATATTTCGGCACTAGTGAACAAGATGAAACCCTCCTCTTGCTCAGATGACGTCCTTCCTTGTAGGCTTTTTATCAAAGTATTTGATGTAATTGGCCCCTGGGTTACCAATATGGTGAACCTCTCCCTTTCCACAGGGGTTTTTCCCAATGCATTTAAACATGCCATTGTGGAGCCTCTGCTCAAAAAAACAGGCTTAGACCCAACTGACCTCAGTAATTTCAGGCCTATTTCTAAGCTCCCTTTCTTGTCCAAGATCTTGGAGAAGGTGGTGTCTGAGCAGCTGTCTTTGTTCCTGGATCAGAGCGACATCCATGAGAAGTTTCAGTCTGGCTTCCGTAAACATCACTCTACGGAGACAGCTTTATTGAAAGTGTCCAGTGACATCATGACGTCGGCTGACTCTGGTAAATTCACTGTTCTGGTTCTCTTGGATCTGTCCTCAGCCTTTGACACAGTTGATCACCAGATCCTGCTGAGAAGACTGAGGGATGAAGTGGGACTGTCTGGGTCTGTGTTAGAATGGTTCTTACCTTTCTGGGCGCAGTTTTAGTGTATCTGCCAATCAAATGAGGTCTGAATCGGCAGATCTGTTGTGTGGAGTCCCTCAAGGTTCTGTTCTGGGTCCTTTATTGTTCTTGCTGTACTTGATTCCCCTCGGTAAAATCATTCAGAGATTTCCAGATGTTTCTAATCACATTTTTGCTGATGACATCCAGCTCTACTGCTCTTTTGATCCAACTGAGCCCCAGAGGCTGAACAGCTTAGTCAATTGTTTGCTAGAAATCAAACAATGGCTGAGTGAAAACACTCTACAGCTAAATGTGGACAAAACTGAAACACTGGTGATTGCTCCTGATGATAAGACTCCAGGGTTGAGTCAGTACTTGGGTGACTTTTTCAGTCTGTCAAACTGAGCCTGAGAAACCTGGGTGTTGTATTTGATAAAGACATGTCTCTTGTTTGACATTGCAGAAAACTGACCAGAAACTGTTTCCTTCAACTGAGAAAAATCTCTAAACTTAGGAAAATGTTGTCGGAACATGATCTGGAGCTTGTAATCCATGCGTTTGTTTCTTCTCGTCTGGACTATTGTAACAGTTTGTTTTCATGTCTAAACAAGAAGGAGCTGTCTCGTCTGCAGTTGATTCAGAACTCTGCAGCGAGAATTCTGACCCGCTCAAGTAGAAGAACTCACATCTCTCCGGTCCTTAAAACTCTTCACTGGCTTCCAGTTTCTTTCAGGATCAACTTTAAAATTCTGGTTCTTACTTTCAGAGCTATTCATGGTCAGGCTCCTCCTTACATCACTGATCTGATCCAGCCTTACACCCCAGCTCGGGCTCTGAGGTCTGTGGATCAGAATCTACTTATGGTTCCACGCACACGGCTCAGGACCAGAGGAGAGAAATCTTTTCAGGCTGTTGCTCCTAAGCTTTGGAACGATCTTCCTCTCTCTTTGCGCTTGATGGAGTCTACTGACTCCTTTAAGAGACATCTTAAGACGTTTCTATTTGTTCAGGCTTTTCCTTGAATTTCTCGAACTCCTGTGTTGTTCTCAGTATTATCTTGATCTTTAAAGTATGTACTTTTTTGAGTATTGTTTTGATTGTTTAAGCGCTTTGTGACCCTGGTCTCGAAAAGCGCTATATAAATAAATATTACTTACTTACTTACTTACATACTATAAATAAATGTCCTTCTTTTCCTCCAGATGGTATTCCAACTGAAGGCAGTGGCAGTGTGATGTCCTCGGTCTGTGAACAGGCTGTGGTGAAGAAAGAGAAGCTGGATGTTGTCGCAGGAAAAGGATAGCTGGAACATCGGCAACTACTTGGATAAGAAGTATCCGCCTCGACCTGCTCAGGTCATTGTGAAGAAAGCCCTTGAGCTGGTGGGCCAGACGGTGCCCTATGGAATTACTACAAAAAACTGTGAGCACTTTTCCAACAACCTACGCTATGGCAAGAAAATATCAGGACAGGTAAGACATGTGGTCACGTCTCGTCATTCTTCTATCTTGATTTATTTGATTTATTTTCGTCTGCAGGGAGATGCAGCGAAGGCCGTGAAGACCATTGTTGAAGGAGGAATCAGTTTTGGTTTATGGGCATCCTTTGTTTCTATGATGTTTTGGATCTTTTCCCCACGACAGAGCCAAAGACAAAACCACCACCACTATAAAAAAAAAAAGATGAAACTTCTGATTGTACCTGAATGCACCACTGAGCATGTTTTGCACATAAAATAGTGAAGCGAATACATTTCAGTGACACTTTCTAAACCACTGATGGCCTTTCATTGTTTGGTGTAAACATGTCAATCAAACATAGAAATATGATTTTATTCTTTTTAGAAATAGGCGTAAAAGACGACAGGCTTCAAAATCATGACTGTTTATCCAACCAAATCATTTTCTGATGATCAAGAATTTCTCGGTGCAGTTTCTGTTCTCATTTTCTGGCATTTAAAAAAAACAAATAAAATACTCAAAACACAAAAAACTGTAGTCTTTTTTCTGTCAGCCTCATGAACATTTGTGAAAAAAAGTTTTTAGTAATTTAGGAGCCAGTACATGGAGGAGAAACGAGAGACTAATCAATGTTTCATTCTTAGCTGACGTCAGTGCTTTTTAAACACTTTTTTTCATTAGGAGTCATTTAAGTTAAGTTTAACATTTTCTTTTGTTTGCTCATAGAACAGCAGGGGGCAAACTTTATTGAAAGAGTTTAAAGTAAGTAAACAAGTGATGATTATTTGTAAAGATCTTTCTAGACCAGGGTCACAAAGTGCCTTAACAATCAAAAACAATACACAGTTAGTTTCCTTGACTTCACCCATTTCTACTGAAGGTTAATTTAGGGCTAGAGCGTGGTGGCTGCACCCCTAACCGCCCTCGCCTCCTCCAAAGTACCCGTTGGAAGGACCACCGCCGCTGAAGAGTTGGTCCAACACCTGAAGGGGCAGTTGATGGATGCATCCGATATGGGGGTGGGGCTGTCGCTCTCACTAACTGCACCCCTGCATCTTCCTCTCCCAATATCTGATGCCAGCCTGTCATGGGAGGGGTGACGCGATTGGTTGGATGGAATTATTTCCCCCTTCCTGGTTTGGACCAACCTTGACAACCTGGGGTACATCCACTCTGGCAGAAGACTGAACTCTCGCCAGGTCAGTTGGGCCCCTCTTCTGCGCCTCAATACTGACGAGGCTCCTGCCACTTCAAACTCAACAAAAAAAGGTGAGGGGGAGAAGAACCCTTCCAGTCCAGACAGCATCCTGTTGGCCACCCTTGGAAGGTGGATAATCGGGTAAAGGCTGCTTTGGAGGATCGGCCAGGGCCCAGCCCTTGTCCCCAAGACCACCTGTCCCCTAAGAAGTTTACTTCTGAGGTCCTGCAGTTGACCCACTGTTCCCACACTCACCTGCAACCCTGGAATTCAGTCAACCAAGATGCATAGACTGTGACCAGAAAAAGGCTCCACGACAGGCCCCCGTCGGGCCTATCCACGCCCTATCGACTCTACCGTGACCTACGTCTCACTAGACTTTGACGTGGGGCTGATGCTGTCCGGAGTTCATGTCACCCTTCCTGTCTCTTGTGGACCGGATTAGCAAGATCAAATACTTTGTACCCCTTTTCTAAACTCTGCTGTTCTGAAATTCCTGACGTCTTCTCTTCTAGCTGAGGTTCCCGGAGCAGGCAGCGCCAGTCTGATGTCAATGACCTGTACCCGGGCAGTGGTGAAGTTAGAGAAGCTGGAGGATGTCGTAGGGGAGCATAAGTGGAGGATCGGCAACCACTTGGATAACAAGTGTAAACCCCGACCTGCTGACATCATCATGGCGTTAGCCTCTACATTAGTGGGCGAGACTATTGAGTACAATCTTACTACAAATAACTGTGAGCACTTTGCCAAGGACCTGCGCTACGGCATAGAAGAATCACAACAGGTCGGACATGTGGTCACTTCTCGTCATTCTTGGTCTATTCCATCCCTTTTTGTTGTCAGGTGCCGGAAGCGATTGCCGTGGTTAAGAAACCATCAGGGTTCTTCGTGATTTAATATCGTTTCCTCCTTAATCTGCCTAACTTTAGGAATGACATCATCTGGAAGACAAAACCACCTGGAAATAATGAAATGGATGCAACTTCCATTTGTACCTGAACATGTTTTGCACATAAAATAGTGAAGCAAAGACATTTTTGTGGACACTTGTGTAAGGGTTTAGCCCTTGTTTGTTGTAGTTGTTTTCTTTGAACACCAGAGGGTGCCAAAGTGGGTTTGGAAGCCTGTGACTTTTATTTGTATTGTTTGTCCACTGCTTTATTAGCCATCCTGTGTAATTAACCACACCTGTTTATTTCTGTTTCCTTATTGTGTTTGTGTATTTAAGCCTCTCTGTTCATTTCTTTGCCGAGTCTTTGAGTTTGATCCCTGTAGTTTCCTTCGACCAATGCAAGTCCATGATTTTGATTATTTGTGAACTTTCCTTTCCTTTTTGTGCTGCCTTTTTAACAGAATTTTTTTCTTCTTTCTCTGTGCTCAGAATTTATTTATTTTTGTTAATAAAGTTTCTTAAATATACCTGATTGTTGGATCAGCTAAATTGGCACAAAAATCCAGTGGCTAGGGTTCAATTCCCGACACACTGATCCTTTGTTTTGTTTTATGCACACGTGTCAATCAAATGTGAAGCAAACAAAGAAATGCACGTAAATATGAAATTTTGATTATAATTCCAATAGAATAATCCACTTCCTCTCCAAGATGCAGTAAGTCCCTCATCATGAACATCATGTTTTGAACTTATTACTTCATAAAGTTGCTCTGAAATCTGGGTGAACAAGAGGTTAGGAGAGCAGAGTCCATTATGACGTAATAATTAACGTAAGTTAAGGCTTAACTAGTCAGAATGGACGGTCGAAACAGATCCATCTTCGGTGAGAGCAGATCACTTTAATAATATGTTGAAAATAGTCAGGACAGTTTAAAGATATACTGATGTTTATATATTTAATTAAATCAAGTCATTCCTCATTCAAGACAGATTAGTTATCTTTATTATTATATCATTATTATTATTATTATTGTCATGAGTCTACATGTTCCTCCTTGTGTTTCCGGTTTTATTGTGAAATCCGCTCCCTTCTGTGTCTGTGCTAGTCTTACTTCCCCCCTGTCTGAGTAGTAATTGTTCCCAGCCGTGTCTCGTTAGTCCCGCCCCCAGCTGCTGCTGATTGCTCCCCTGTCTTCTTAAGCCCCCACTCTCTGTCACATCTTTGTCTTGTCGTCACCTTTTTCTAGTATCTGTATTCTGCCTCGAAGTAGTCCTGCTCCTACCCTGTCTCTTACCTTGTCCCAACCAAGACTCATTCCTGCCTGTGGTGTTATTCAACCTGTTTCTGCCCCTCGACGCCGAGTTTGCCTTACCCTTGCTATTGCCTTTCGTTGCCGATTAATGGACTGTTTGACTACGCCTCTGCCTTCCCCACGGAATAAAACCAAGTCTATGCAAATGACCTCTGCGCCTGGGTTTCTCCGTTCTGCACCGTGTTAATTATTATTTCAACAATGCAGAATTCTAAATAATAGGAGTTTCAAGACTATTTTTTTTATCAAACTTCATCTAATTTATATATTTATTATATTTATATATTTATGGGTTTCATTGCTAGAACTTGCACTTTAATTTATTATGAAAACTTTGTTTGATAATATTTAATATAAAATGTAGTTTGTTGATCATTTGAAACAAATGTTTTTAAATGTTTACACGAAACAACTTTGAGATCATGTTTTAAAAGACTAAATACAAATATATAGTTGAATAATTTTGTTACCTTCATTTAAATATTTTGTGTGTAGTTGTTTTGTGTAGAAAACAAATACAATTCACTGAAACTACATCAATGCCAATTTATTTCCCCCCCATTCGTAAAATACCGAAACAAATGTACTATTTACAAAATATTTATTATTAAATCTATTTTTTCTTTGTCTTCCAACAGGAATATCTTCATCAACGATGGGGAACCAAACTCCTTCAGAGCCTGTAAGACTGATATCATATTGAATCTATTACAAACCTTTAAAAACAAATTTACATACCTTTTAAACACATTTACAAACTATTGGAATATTTACAAACGATTGAAACATTTACAAATTATTGAAACAAATTTACCAACCATTGAAACACATTTTCAAACTATAGAAACAAATGTACAGACTATTTAAAAACATTTACGAACTACTTAAATATTTTCAAACTATAGGAATTAATTTACAAACTATTGAAATATTTACAAACTATTGAAACACATTTACAAACTATTGAAACACATTTACAAACTATTGAAACACATTTACAAACTATTGAAACACATTTACAAACTATTAAAACAAATTAACAAACTATAGAAACAAATTTACAAACTATTGAAACACATTTATGAACTACTTATATATTTACAAATTATTGAAACGAATTTACAAACTATTAAGACACATTTACAAACTACTTACATTTTTACAAACTATTTAAATATTTACAAACTAGTGAAACACATTTACAAACTATTGAAATATTTAAAAACTACTGAAACTAATTTACAAACAATTGAAATATTTACAAACGTTTGAAACAAATTTAAAAACGATTGAAATATTTACAAACTACTGAAATATTTTTTAAAAAATCATGAAACACATTTAAAAAATACTTAAACAAATATACCAACTATTGAAACACATTTACAAACTACTAAAATATTTACAAACTATTGAAACACATTTACAAACTATAGAAACAAATGTACAAACTATTGAAAGAAATTAACAAACTATAGAAACAAATTTACAAACTAAGTTCATTAAATGTGCTTCGGTACTTTTTGTTATGTCTCGTGTGTCTTTCCCGGTGTTTGCGGTTTTTATTTTGAAACCTGCCTCCTTCTGTGTTTCTTTTCCGGTCCCTTCGCCTACTGACTAGTTCTTGTCTCCACCTGGTCTTGTGTTCTGCCACTGATTGCTGGCATCCTTCTTATTCTGCTCACTCTCCCTCAGTCTCTGTCGATTCCTCATCATGACACTCTTATGTAAAAAAAACAAAAAACTACCTTCCTGTCAGGGCGGGCATCCATGAACTCGTCCAACTGGACAACGTTTCAGTCCAAACCAACTTTGTTTCACTTGCTGTTGCGTCTCAGGACTGAGCGGAGGTGAGTGTCGTCTCTCTTTAGAATGAAAAATGTTTTTGTATCATTTTAGTATCATTTGACATCATTTCTTCAAACACAATTTTTTTTTTTTTTTTTTAACCTACTTAATATGGTTTCACCAGGATATAAGCTATAATTACTACATTAGTATCATTATCACACACAAAGACAATCATACCTAAAGATGGCAGTTCTCTCTCACTTTTTTCTGCGATGTGTGATTGGCTGAGTGACATAAACGTGAGGTCACTGATGGGGTTTTCTCAAAGTGACCCCACACACCCCAGAGAGACATGAAATGATGACGCAAACCAAGATTATTAGCAGAACGGGAATCAATGCTAATGTAGTTTATCAGTGTGAAGAATTCTACAAACATACAGACTCATCACTGTTGATGGTTATTTTTAAACTAAAAGAGAATAAATACGAAGTACTTCTTAGTTTAATAAAAACCACATGTTCATGTGTTTGAACGAACCACGAATCATTTTTACTTGTCAATACAAAAATAAAACTAACTAATGGAGAACATGGATCATAAACACAATAAAACAAAAAATATGTTTTTTAAAGTAAGAATATGTTCAGATATGTTATCGTTAAAAAAATCTATGAAAATAAAGAAACAAGTTGTTTTTTATCTCGATCGTTTGTATCTTAGAATGTGATGTCATATCAAAGCAAAGATAAATAAACAAACGTCTGTTTAAAATGTTCTTATGTACAAATATATTTAATTTTTATGAGTTTAATTTGTTTGTATGGATTCATTCAAACAGGAAGCATCAAACATGGAGAGTCAAACATCCAGTTCTGCAGACTTGGTGAGTCTGACATGTATTTTGACATCAGTCTTTCTTTGGATAAAATACTTCATGTTTATTTGTTGATGAACTGTTTCGGTTTCTTTTTCTTAGAAACCAGGAGACCTCGTTGAAATTCATAGATCTGGTTATAAACACTGGGGCGTGTACGTTGGAGATGGCTTTATTGTTCATATTACTTCACCAGGTGAGTGTTTTTCAGGTAAAATGTCACATTCACACGTTCATAATCATATGTGATCATGACAACAATGTACTTAGCTATGCCACATATGTACAGTTATGCACCTCCATTAGAAAAAAAGCTTTCATTATATGTATACAAATGTAAATAAAATACTTTTGTAACTTTTATTAATACTTTTATTAGTAGAAGAAAATTGTTTAATCTTTCCTTTTTAACGTAAAAAAAGAAGAGACAGTTAATAACCAGCAGGTTATAAGGTCTGGGAATGAGGCGGACCCAAATGTGGACTGGAATCACCAATCAATGGGCAAAAAGTGAAGTTTAAACACTCGTGGGACTCTTGTTTCTTTTGTCGTAGTGGTAACATTTCTACAAGTGTGCGCGATAGCCTGTAGAGGGCGGAAGCATGCATGAAGTAGAATCAATATTTATACACTTATATACTATAAATAAGTGTCTTATTTTCCTCCAGATGGGATTTCAAGTGCAGGCAGTGCCCGTGGGATGTCCTCGATTGGTATCTCCAGTGTGACGTCAGTGATCGGTAAATGTGTAGCTGTGGTGAAGAAAGAGAAGCTGGATGTTGTCGCAGGAAAGGACAAGTGGAACATTGGCAACCACTTGGATGAGAAGTATCCGCCTCGACCTGCTCAGGTCATCGTGAAGGAGGCCCTTGAGTTTGTGGGCCAGACGGTGCCCTATGGAATTGCTTTACAAAACTGTGAGCACTTTTCCAACTTCCTACGCTATGGCTTGAAAATATCAGGACAGGTAAGACATGTGGTCACGTCTCGTCATTCTTCTATCTTGATTTATTTGATTTCTTTTCGTCTGCAGGTAGATGCCGCCATACGCTCTGTCATTGAGTGGGCAATGTTAGTTTTGGGATACAAATTTACTGAAGACGAAACCACCACCACTATGAAAAAAATAGATGAAACTTCCGATTGTACCTGAATGCACCACTGAGCATGTTTTACACATAAAATAGTGAAGCGAATACATTTCAGTGACACTTTCTAAACCACTGATGGCCTTTCATTGTTTGGTGTAAACATGTCAATCAAACATAGAAATGTGATTTTATACATTTTAGAAATAGGCGTAAAAGACGACAGGGTTCAAAATCATGAATGTTTATCCAACCAAATCATTTTCTGATGATCAAGAATTTCTCTGTGCAGTTTCTGTTCCCATTTTCTGGCATTTAAAAAAACAAATAAAATACTCAAAACACAAAAAAACTGTAGTCTTTTTTTCTGTCAGCCTCATGGCCATTTGAGAAAAAAAGCGTATAAGAAGTAACATCAATTCCAGTAGTTCAAAAGCGAGTCAACCGGACTGTGTTCTAGGAGACGTTTCACTTCTCATCCGAGAGGTTTGGCTACTTTAGGAGCCAGTACATGGAGGAGAAACGAGAGACTAATCAATGTTTCATTCTTAGCTGACGTCAGTGATTTTTAAAAACTTTTTTTCATTAAAGAGTTTTCATCATCAACATCAGCGACACCCTGGATGCCGGGATCATTCATTTCTCTGCTGGTTCAGGGTTCTTCTTTGTCGACGAATCAGAGCGACCCACTGCACCGGGTTAGACCTCTGCGATGCCTATCATCTTGTATGGATTCGAAAGGGGGGTCTTCAACACCCTCTCAGGACAGTATGAGGATCTGGTAGAGCCCTTCGGCTTCACCAATTTCCAAGTCCAATGACGTTCTTGGGGACATGCTAAACATGTATTCGTCTCCAGTCCAAGCAGGAACACATACACCAAGTCCAGACTGTTCTGCGACGCCTGCTAGAGAAATCCCTGTTTCTCAAGGTGGAGAAGTGACAGTTGCACAAGGCCAATGTTTCCTATCCAGGTTACTTCATCGACCAGGACCAGGTGGAGATTGATCCTGCCAGCCAGTCCCTGACTCCTGCGAGCCTCCGCACAGGATTGCAAATTATTGAAACAAATTTACCAACCATTGAAACACATTTACAAACTATTGAAATATTTTAAAACAATTGAAACATTTACCAACTATTGGAACACATTTTCAAACTATTGAAACTAATTTACCAACTATTGAAACACATTTTCAAACTATTGAAACAAATTAAAAAACTATAGAAACAAATTTTGAAATTATTGAAACAAATTTACAAACTATAGAAACATATTTACCAACTATTGAAACACATTTATGCTACTTATATATTTACAAATTATTGGAACGAATTTACAAACTATTAAGACACATTTACAAACTACTGAAATATTTACAAACTACTGAAACTAATTTACAAACAATTTAAATATTTACAAACTACTGAAAGTAATTTACAAACAATTTAAATATATACAAACTTTTGAAACAAATTGGCCCACTATTGAAACACATTATACAAACTACTGAAATATTAAAAACTTTTTAAATATTAAGAAACTATTTAAATATTAAAATAAATCATGAAACACATTTACAAATGATTGAAACAAATTTACCAACTATTGAAACACATTTACAAACTACTGATATATTTACAAACTATTGAAACAAATTAAAAAAACTATTGAAGTATTTAAAAACTACTGAAATATTTAAAAAGAAATCATGAAACACATTTACAAACTACTGAAATATTTACAAACTATTGAGACAAATGAACAAACTATAGAAACAAATGTAAAAACTATTGAAATAAATTAACAAACTATTAAAACAAATTTACAAACTATTGAAATATTTACAAACTATTGAAACAAATTTACAAACTATTAAAATATTTACAAACTACTGAAACTAATTGACAAACTACTGAAATATTTACAAACTATTGAAACAAATTTCAAAACTATAGAAAGAAATGTACAAACTATTTAAAGAAATTAACAAAATACAGAAACAAATTTACAAACTAAGTTCATCAAATGTGCTTCCATAGTTTGTAACTTTGTTTAAATAAATGTGTTGAAGTACTTCATAGCGGGAAGAAAGGAGACAAGAGTGTTTGGAGGGAAGAGACAGACTGTTGATGTGAGCCGTTGATAAAAAAAAAGTCATTTCCAGGGAATGTTCATCATGTAAACTGTAGGCGAGGTTCTCCAAGAGGCATTTCCGTAGCTGTAAGACTCAAAGTTAAACTATTCCAGTGTTTTTTATTAAAGCAACTTGTTTCACTTTCAGTTGCAAATCGCATCCAAGCAGAGGTAAGTGTCCTCTCGTCGTGATTGACAACGGAAAAAAACTGGAATAAAAAACTGTTGGGTTATTTTCATTAGCCGTTAGCACGGTAGCTGCGGTTCGGGTCGACTATTGGGTTGAAGATAGAATTACCGTTTGTGGACGATGATTATAGTGAGATATAACTCAAGTGTTAAGACGTTTGGTGTCACTGAGACGTTTCCTGCTTCTCACCAAACGTATTTTAACTTTTGACTTTTTCAAACAGGATCTCATCATCGACGGTTGTGAGTCAAGGAACCGACGTGTCTCCAGAACCTGTAGGAGCGACATCGTGTTGGATCTTCACATCGGTCTCGGTCGGCTGGAATCGACCTAAACTCATTTTCTCTTTCTCAGGAACCAGGAGACGTCATTGAAATATTAAGAACCAATTACCAACACTGGTGCGTGTACGTCGGCGACGGCTTTGTCGTCCATCTTGCTCCACCAGGTGAGTGTTTTTTTCAGGTCAAAAGGTCACATTTACACCTTCATACACGTGATCATAACAACAATGTCCTTGTTAATGCTACACCTTTACAGTGATGCGCCTTCATTTAATAATATATTAATATTTTATTTTTATTATTCTTACTACCATTATTATTGTCATCATTATATTGTTACTCACACATTAGATAGTAATAAATGTAAATATGCACTTGAGTAGATTTCATGAGGCCCACGGTTGTAATCCATGCCGTGTCTTCTTGTTCAGACTATTGTAACAGTTTATTTTGGTGTCTAAACAAGAAGGATCTGTCTCGTCTGCAGTTGATACAAAACTCTGCAGCGAGAATTCTGAGCAGCTCTAGTAGAAGAACTCACATTTCTCCGATCCTTAAAACTCTTCACTGGCCGCCAGTTTCTTTCAGGATCAAAATTCCGGTTCTTACTTTCAGATCTATTCATGATCAGACCTTCCATCAGTGATCTGATCCAGCCTTACACCCCAGCTCGGGCTCTGAGGTCTGTGGATCAGAATCAACTGATGGTTCCTGAACACGGTTCAGGACCAGAGGAGAGAAATCCTTCCAGACTGTTGCTCCTAAGCTTTGGAACGATCTCTGTGTTTGATGATCTACTGACTCCTTCAAGAAACATCTTAAGACACTTTTCTTTGTGCTTTTCCTTGATTTTTCTGGGACTCCTGTGTTTGTCTTATATGTCTTGATCTTTTAAAGTATATATTTTAACTGTGTATTGTTTTTGATTGTTTAAGCGCTTTGTGACCCTGGTCTAGAAAGATCTTTTTCTTTAAACGTCACACAAGGTGTTGATGCTACTTCCTAAATGCTGAAAAAGATTTTACTGGTTGGTGAAAAAGCGTTTTTTTTGGCGTGTTGAACCGAATGAAGATAAAGACGCAGACGTTTAACTTGTAACTTTATATGTCGATAATGTCACCGTTCGTATTTGACCCTCAATATTTAGATAATGAGTCTCTCGTTTCTCCTCCAGCCGTGCCGGTCCTCCAGGGGTACGAGCCTCTCAAGTTCTGCGAAAAAGCCGTGGTGAAGAGAGAGAAGCTGGAGGTCGTCAAGGGAAAGGATAAGCAGAGAATCGAGAACTACCACGATTACGACCTTTCACCTCGACCCGCCGACGTCATCGTGAAGAAGGCCTGCGAGCTCGTGGGCCGGACTGTGAAGTACAATCTTTGTACGGACAACTGCGAGAACTTCGCCAACGAAATTATCCCGACAGGTGAGACACGTGGTCGCGTCTCAACACCATGGATTTATTCCATCACTTTTTGTCTCGGCAACGATGGCGGCGATCGGGATGGATCGTGATTCATGACTTCTCTACGTACACATGTTGACCAAAGTAGCAAACAAAACATAGAAGTATAAACATATCCATGAGTATTTCTAAGGATAATAGATGATGAAAACCTCGGACTAGTCGTTTGTTTCTAAAAAACATTTCATTTTTTCGTAGAGACCAGGAGACCTCGTTGAAATGTATAGACCCGGTTACCAACACTGGGGCGTGTAGTCTTTTTCTGTCAGCCTCATGACCATTTGAGAAAAAAAGCTTATAAGAAGTAACATCAATTCCAGTAGTTCAAAAGCGAGTCAACTGGACTGTGTTCTAGGAGACGTTACTTAGGAGCCAGTACATATCCTGCAACGACAAGCGACAATCAGTTTGACAGACTCACCCCTAGAAACTTATCATTACTAGTTACTTACAGATTCTGAAGACATTTAGGATCCTTGATTCATAATAGTTGATGATGTTTTCCTGTCATTTAATGTACAAAATACATGTGATTAATACATTTGTTTTGGGATATTAAGGGAGAATTAATAGGCATAATTTCATTATTTATTATATTTTTTTCCTTTTTTCATATACAAATACAAAAACATTTTGCGTTTTAAGGTATTATCTCAAATGATCACAAGGATTTTAGTCAAATATTTAATCAGATCTTATCAAATAAACTTTTCATTCAAAATGTTTATGAGACAAAACTAACCTCCGCTCAGGCGTGAATCAGGTCAACAAGTGAAAAACATGCTGCTTCAATAAAAGACTGGATTGTTTTGATTATTAAAGCAGCTACGGAAAACACACCTGGATCACATTGATATTGATAAACACATACAGATAATAATACCTGGAAATTATATCCTTGATGTTGTTCTTGAAGCTTTTTGTCCACAATAACACAAGTTAAGTGGGTGTTTCTGTTCTTGTTTCCAGGATAAAAACAAACAAACAAATAACAGACAACATTAAAAGACTGGAGTCTTTTTTTTAATATAATAATATTTCAATTCCACAGCACTACCATGAGTTAATGATTTCAGGAGTTGATGTTTGGACTTTCGTTCTTTCTCAGACAAGTCAATAAAAGATGTTGATAACGTTTTTCACTTTCCGTCCGGATCAGCATCGAAGCAGAGGTGAGTGTCGTCTTTAGAGGACTCGGGTTGGATTTATCGACGGTGATGAAATATAACGTTGTTGATAATAGTTTGATGTAATTCATTTGATGTTAAACGCAAAGTTACTCAGCAAAAATAACAATTGAAGAATGAACTTCAACTGATTTTTAATTTGGAATCCAAAAATGACACTTAAGGAAAATATAGACCAGAAAAACGAAGATTTTTTTTGACTGATTTAAAAAAAAAAAAAACAACAAGGAAATTAAACGACTTATTTTTCAATTTCAACAGGATTTTTATTTTAGAATGTGAAGGTCATATCCGGGTATGTGTACCTTTCGTTCATTCAATATTCATTTTTGAAACGCGAAGTAAAAAAAAACGGATTTCGGGTCATTTTTTAGATTTTTATTTTTTAGAAATAACTCGGTTCAATAACTTATTCACACATGATTGTAATCGCTGTTTTTGTAAAGTTGTTAACGATGAGCTGCAACAGGTAAACAACTGTGAGTGAGTATAAATACTACATGATTCTGGAGACGTACATCTGTATTTTGTGTCTTTAATAAGGTTAACCATGATAATAAACCGCGACCACCGTTGGACTGTGCGCATGCGCACGGGAAAAGTTTGGAGATTTTAGAAAAGTCTCCTGTTTTTTAATTTCGGATTTACATACTTTTGATTCCTCAAGTTTTTCTGCGAGTTCCACAATCCAGAATATAAAATCAATGCAATATCCAATTTTATTGCTGTATTTTAATGAAAATGTCCCGTGTTTGTTTTTTTCAAAACCTGCTGCACATTGAAAAAAGAAAAACGTCCCGCTTTTCGTTTTTAGGATTTTCGTTTCGCAATTAAAAATACAATGAACGGTACACAGACCATATAGCAGAGGCTCAAACAAATATATTTTTGTTTATTTTATTCTTGAATAGTTAACAATCAAAGGCAGTTTGTATTCACGTTAATTAATAATTAATTTCTGTATCTATTCAGTCAGACGGGCATATGAGCGTCAAGGATGGGGAATGAAACGTCCAGTATTGCTGACTTGGTGAGTCTGACATAAACACATTGGAATGTTTCTGTGTTGCTGAACTGTTTCGGTTTCTTTTTCCTAGAAACCAGGAGACCTCATTGAAATTCATAGACCTGCTTGTAATCAAATACCTGGTTATAAACACTGGGGCGTGTACGTTGGACGCGGCTTTATTGTTCATCTTACTTCACCAGGTGAGTGTTTTTTAGGTAAAAGGTCACAATCACACGTTCATAATCATATGTGATCATGACAACAATGTACTTAGCTATGCTACATATGTACAGTTATGCACCTTCATTAGAAAAAAAGCTTTCATTATATGTATACGAATGTAAATAAAATACTTTTGTAAAATTTATTAATATTTGTATTAGTAGAAGAATATTGTTTAATGTTTCCTTTTTAAGGTAAAAAAAATAAGAGACAGTTAATAACCAGCAGGTTATTAGGTCTGGGAATGAGGCGGACCCAAATGTGGACTGGAATCACCAGTCAACGGGCAAAAAGTGAAGTTTAAACACACGTGGGATTCTTGTTTCTTTTGTCGTAGTGGAAACATTTCTACAAGTGTGCGCGATAGCCTGTAGAGGGCGGAAGCATGCATGAAGTAGAATCAATGTTTATACAATTCTTCACTTTATATTCATTTTTAAAAAGTAGTAAAGTAGTTAAGGCATGCAAAGACTATCTTCAGAACTCTGTTAACGCACATCTTGTTTTGCGATGAGCAGTGCTGTCTACACAGGTGTGATTGCGGAAAGAAAACATTCATGGTTGTTGCAGCAACAGGCGCCGAGGTTCTAAACAAACTCAAACAAGCAGAACAAAACAGGAAGTGTGTCACAATAAAACAAGACATGACACCTTCAAGTCGATGCTAATTCCTAAATGCTGAAGCTTATTTTCCTGTTGGTACGTGAAGTTGTTTTGTGTTTTGAACTGGTTGAAGCTAACAACACTTTATGCGTTGAACTCTTGGTAAGATGTCACATGATCATTAATTTCATCAAACTATTTTTTTTATAAAAAGCACAGACGTCAGCGAAGAATGATATATAAATAAGTGTCTCTCTTTTCCTCCAGATGGGATTTCAACTGCAGGCATTAGGATGTCCTCGAGCAGTAACTGTGAAGGTGTGATGAAGAAAGAGAAGCTGGATGTTGTCGCAGGAGAGGATAGCTGGAACATCGGCAACTACTTGGATGAGAAGTATCCGCCTCGACCTGCTGAGGTCATCGTGAAGGAGGCCCTTGAGTCGGTGGGCCAGACGGTTAACTATAAAGTTTTAAGCGAAAACTGTGAGCACTTTGCCAACGACATGCGCTATGGCAAGAAAGAATCAGGACAGGTAAGACATGTTGTCACGTCTCGTCATTCTTCTATCTTGATTTACTTGATTTATTTTCGTCTGCAGGTAGATGCCGCGATGGAGGTTGCTGCAGGAGGATTCATTACGAGTACTTTGGCAGCCGCTGCTTCTATAACGGCTTTGATCCTTTTCCAACGACAGAGCTAAAGACAAAACCACCACTATAAAAAAAAAAGATGAAACTTCCGATGGTACATGAATGCACCACTGATCATGTTTTGCACATAAAATAGTGAAGCGAATACATTTCAGTGACACTTTCTAAACAACTGATGGCCTTTCATTGTTTGGTGTAAACATGTCAATCAAACATAGAAATGTGATTTTATACTTTTTTGAAATAGGCGTAAAAGACGTCGGGCTTCAAAATCATGATTGTTTTTCCAACCAAATAAACTTCAGATGATCAAGACATTCTCGGTGCAGTTTCTCTTCTAATTCCTGGCATTTAAAAAAAACAAATAAAATACTCAAAACACAAAAAACTGTAGTCTTTTTCTGTCAGCCTCATGACCATTTGTGAAAAAAACGCGTATAAGAAGTAACATCAATTCCTGTAGTTGAAAAGCGAGTCAACTGGACTGTGTTCTAGGAGACGTTTCACTTCTCATCCGAGAGGTTTGGCTACTTTAGGAGCCAGTACATGGAGGAGAAACGAGAGACTAATCAATGTTTCATTCTTAGCTGACGTCAGTGCTTTTTAAAAACTTGTTTTCATCAAAGAGTCATTTAAGTGTTATTGAAGACATGACTGCTATTGGAAGTACAGTTTCCCGCTGTATCTCCCGTTCGTTGTTTCGACCTCAAAGAGAACCAGAAGGCAAACTGTTAAAATAACTTGTGTTTATTCTAACAACAGATGGAGATTATGGCACATAATTCTGGGTCAGCGACTGTTACCCGAGGAACTCTCAGATACATCCTACCAACTGACGACAGAATCACAGAAACAGTCATTTCTTATACATTTGAGCTTGGGCGAGGACGCTTCGGATTGGCTCCATGGACCCGGACCTCGTTGTGGGTTGGTTCACGTCAGGAGACTGGAGGGTTCGGTTCCTCTTCACAGCACTGATGTTTCCTGTTCTTTCACTCGTCAGCCTTTCACACTTTTAATTCTCACTTCACACTTACATCATGGCCTGGTACTTTCTATGCACTCAGGGTTAAATTCAGGTTAGATTTCTTACCAGGTTAGATTATACTCTGTGGATCGTTCTGTTTATTCTTTATTGGTTAATACATTGTATATTTTATCTATATTTGCCTTGGTGAGTCTGACATCAACACATTGGAATGTTTCTGTGTTGCTGAACTGTTTCGGTTTCGTTTTCTTAGAAACCAGGAGACCTCATTGAAATTCATAGATCACACAGAAAGGTCACACGTTCATAATCATAACCTATCAGTGTGTTTCACGTTAAAGACTCCTGATTCGAGATTGTTTTGACTTTCCGTTTTTTTGGCTCTGGTACGTTTTCTCGCCTTTCTGCCTGCCTGTGCATCTGACCTGTTTTTTGGATCTCGTTCCTGTTTGTGGTTTCCTGGACTGCTTCTGACGATCCCTCTGCCTGCTCCTATAAATAAAACTGTCAAGTTTCACTTGCTGTTGCGTCTCAGGACTGAGCGGAGGTGAGTGTCGTCTCTCTTTAGAATTACAAATGTTTTTGTATCATTTTAGTATCATTTGACATCATTTCTTGAAACCCAAAATGTTTTTTTTGTTTTTTTAACTTTAGAATATGTCTTCACTACTTAATATGGTGTCACCAGGACATAAGCTATAATTACTACCAACTAATCATTATCACACACAAAGACAATCATACCTAAAGATGGCAGTTCTCTCTCACTTTTTTCTGTGATGTGTGATTGGCTGAGTGACATAAACGTGAGGTCACTGATGGGGTTTTCTCAAAGTGACCCCACACACCCCAGAGAGACATGAAATGATGACGCAAACCAATATTATTAGCAGAACGGGAATCAATGCTAATGTAGTTTATCAGTGTGAAGAATTCTACAAACATACAGACTCATCACTGTTGATGGTTATTTTTAAACTAAAAAAGAATAAATACGAAGTACTTCTTAGTTGAATAAAAACCACATGTTCATGTGTTTGAACGAACCACATATCATTTTTCCAAAAATAAAACTAACTAATTGAGAAAATAGATCACAAACACAATAAAACAAAAAATATGTTTTTTAAAGTATGAATATGTTCAGATATGTTATCGTTAAAAAAATCGATGAAAAGAAATAAACAAGTTGTTTTTTATCTCGATCGTTTGTATCTTAGAATGTGATGTCATATCAAAGCAAAGATAAATAAACAAACGTGTGTTTAAAATGTTCTAATGTACAAATATATTTAAGTTTTATGAGTTGAATTTATTTGAATGGATTCATTCAAACAGGAAGCATCAAACATGGAGAGTCAAACATCCAGTTCTGTAGACTTGGTGAGTCTGACATGTATTTTGACGTCAGTCTTTCTTTGGATAAAATACTTCATGTTTATTTGTTGATGAACTGTTTTGGTTTCTTTTTCTTAGAAACCAGGAGACCTCGTTGAAATTCATAGATCTGGTTATAATCACTGGGGCGTGTACATTGGAGATGGCTTTATTGTTCATATTACTTCACCAGGTAAGTGTTTTTCAGTTAAAAGAACATTCACACGTTCATAATCATATGTGATCATGACAACAATGTACTTAGCTATGCTACATATGTACAGTTATGCACCTCCATTAGAAAAAAAGCTTTCATTATATGTATACAAATGTAAATAAAATACTTTTGTAACTTTTATTAATACTTTTATTAGTAGAAGAAAATTGTTTAATCTTTCCTTTTTAACGTAAAAAAAGAAGAGACAGTTAACAACCAGCAGGTTATAAGGTCTGGGAATGAGGCGGACCCAAATGCGGACTGGAATCACCAATCAATGGGCAAAAAGTGAAGTTTAAACACTCGTGGGACTCTTGTTTCTTTTGTCGTAGTGGTAACATTTCTACAAGTGTGCGCGATAGCCTGTAGAGGGCGGAAGCATGCATGAAGTAGAATCAATGTTTATACACTTATATACTATAAATAAGTGTCTTATTTTCCTCCAGATGGGATTTCAAGTGCAGGCAGTGCCCGTGGGATGTCCTCGATTGGTATCTCCAGTGTGACGTCAGTGATCGGTAAATGTGGAGCTGTGGTGAAGAAAGAGAAGCTGGATGTTGTCGCAGGAAAGGACAAGTGGAACATTGGCAACCACTTGGATGAGAATTATCCGCCTCGACCTGCTCAGGTCATCGTGAAGGAGGCCCTTGAGTTTGTGGGCCGGACGGTGCCCTATGGAATTGCTTTACAAAACTGTGAGCACTTTTCCAACTTCCTACGCTATGGCTTGAAAATATCAGGACAGGTAAGACATGTGGTCACGTCTCGTCATTCTTCTATCTTGATTTATTTGATTTCTTTTCGTCTGCAGGTAGATGCCGCCATACGCTCTGTCATTGAGTGGGCAATGTTAGTTTTGGGATACAAATTAACTGAAGACGAAACCAAGTGAAGCGAATACATTTCAGTGACACTTTCTAAACCACTGATGGCCTTTCATTGTTTGGTGTAAACATGTCAATCAAACATAGAAATGTGATTTTATACATTTTAGATATAGGCGTAAAAGACGACAGGGTTCAAAATCATGACTGTTTATCCAACCAAATCATTTTCTGATGATCAAGAATTTCTCGGTGCAGTTTCTGTTCCCATTTTTTGGCATTTAAAAAAAACAAATAAAATACTCAAAACACAAAAAACTGTAGTCTTTTTTCTGTCAGCCTCATGGCCATTTGAGAAAAAAAGCGTATAAGAAGTAACATCAATTCCAGTAGTTCAAAAGCGAGTCAACTGGACTGTGTTCTAGGAGACGTTTCACTTCTCATCCGAGAGGTTTGGCTGCTTTAGGAGCCAGTACATGGAGGAGAAACGAGAGACTAATCAATGTTTCATTCTTAGCTGACGTCAGTGCTTTTTAAAAGTTTTTTCATTAAAGAGTTTTCATCATCAACATCAGCGACACCCTGGATGCCGGGATCATTCATTTCTCTGCTGGTTCAGGGTTCTTCTTTGTCGACGAATCGGAGCGACCCACTGCACCGGGTTAGACCTCTGCGATGCCTATCATCTTGTATGGATTCGAGAGGGGGGTCTTCAACACCCTCTCAGGACAGTATGAGGATCTGGTAGAGCCCTTCGGCTTCACCAATTTCCAAGTCCAATGACGTTCTTGGGGACATGCTAAACATGTATTTGTCTCCGATCCAAGCAGGAACACATACACCAAGTCCAGACTGTTCTGCGACGCCTGCTAGAGAAATCCCTGTTTCTCAAGGTGGAGAAGTGACAGTTGCACAAGGCCAATGTTTCCTATCCAGGTTACTTCATCGACCAGGACCAGGTGGAGATTGATCCTGCCAGCCAGTCCCTGACTCCTGCGAGCCTCCGCACAGGATTGCAAATTATTGAAACAAATTTACCAACCATTGAAACACATTTACAAACTATTGAAATATTTAAAAACGATTGAAACATTTACCAACTATTGGAACACATTTTCAAACTATTGAAACTAATTTACCAACTATTGAAACACATTTTCAAACTATTGAAACAAATTAAAAAACTATAGAAACAAATTTTGAAATTATTGAAACAAATTTACAAACTATAGAAACATATTTACCAACTATTGAAACACATTTATGCTACTTATATATTTACAAATTATTGGAACGAATTTACAAACTATTAAGACACATTTACAAACTACTGAAATATTTACAAACTACTGAAACTAATTTACAAACAATTTAAATATTTACAAACTACTGAAACTAATTTACAAACAATTTAAATATATACAAACTTTTGAAACAAATTGGCCCACTATTGAAACACATTATACAAACTACTGAAATATTAAAAACTTTTTAAATATTAAGAAACTATTTAAATATTAAAATAAATCATGAAACACATTTACAAATGATTGAAACAAATTTACCAACTATTGAAACACATTTACAAACTACTGATATATTTACAAACTATTGAAACAAATGAACAAACTATAGAAACAAATGTACAAACTACTGAAAGAAATTAACAAACTATTAAAACAAATTTACAAACTATTGAAACAAATTTACAAACTATTAAAATATTTACAAACTACTGAAACTAATTGACAAACTATTGACATATTTACAAACTGTTGAAACAAATTCACCAACTATTGAAACACATTTAAAAACTACTAAAATATTTACAAACTATTAAAATATTTACAAACTACTGAAACTAATTGACAAACTATTGAAATATTTACAAACTGTTGAAACAAATTCACCAACTATTGAAACACATTTAAAAACTACTAAAATATTTACAAACTATTAAAATATTTACAAACTACTGAAACTAATTGACAAACTATTGAAATATTTACAAACTACTGAAACTAATTGACAAACTATTGAAATATTTACAAACTGTTGAAACAAATTCACCCACTATTGAAACACATTTAAAAACTACTAAAATATTTAAAAACTATTGAAACAAATGTAAAAAATATAGAAACAAATGTACAAACTATTGAAAGAAATTATCAAACTGTAGAAACAAATTTACAAACTATTAAAATATTTACAAACTACTGAAACTAATTGACATATTTACAAACTGTTGAAAACAAATTCACCCACTATTGAAACACATTTACGAACTACTGAAATATTTACAAACTTTTGAAACAAATTAAAAAAACTATTGAAATATTTAAAAACTACTGAAATATTAAAAAAAAAAAAAAAATGAAACACATTTACAAATTATTGAAACAAATGTACCCACTATTGAAACACATTTACAAACTACTGAAATATTTACAAACTATTGAGACAAATGAACAAACTATACTGTAGAAACAAATGTAAAAACTATTGAAATAAATTAACAAACTATTAAAACAAATTTACAAACTATTGAAATATTTACAAACTATTGAAACAAATTTACAAACTATTAAAATATTTACAAACTACTGAAACTAATTGACAAACTACTGAAATATTTACAAACTTTTGAAACAAATTTACAAACTATAGAAAAAAATGTACAAAATATTTAAAGAAATTAACAAAATACAGAAACAAATTTACAAACTAAGTTCATCAAATGTGCTTCCATAGTTTGTAACTTTGTTTAAATAAATGTGTTGAAGTACTTCATAGCGGGAAGAAAGGAGACAAGAGTGTTTGGAGGGAAGAGACAGACTGTTGATGTGAGCCGTTGATAAAAATAAAGTCATTTCCAGGGAATGTTCATCATGTAAACTGTAGGCGAGGTTCTCCAAGAGGCATTTCCGTAGCTGTAAGACTCAAAGTTAAACTATTCCAGTGTTTTATTAAAGCAACTTGTTTCACTTTCAGTTGCAAATCGCATCCAAGCAGAGGTAAGTGTCCTCTCGTCGTGATTGACAACGAAAAAAAACTGAAAAAAGCTTAAAAAAGCCAAAAGAAAAATAAATACACGCTTGAAACTGCTGGGTTATTTTCATTAGCCGTTAGCACGGTAGCTGCGGTTTGGGTCGACTATTGGGTTGAAGATAGAATTACGTTTGTGGACGATGATTATAGTGAGATATAACTCAAGTGTTAAGACGTTTGGTGTCACTGAGACGTTTGCTTCTCACCAAACGTATTTTAACTTTTGACTTTTTCAAACAGGATCTCATCATCGACGGTTGTGAGTCAAGGAACCGACGTGTCTCCAGAACCTGTAGGAGCGACATCGTGTTGGATCTTCACATCGGTCTCGGTCGGCTGGAATCGACCTAAACTCATTTTCTCTTTCTCAGGAACCAGGAGACGTCATTGAAATATTAAGAACCAATAACCAACACTGGTGCGTGTACGTCGGCGACGGCTTTGTCGTCCATCTTGCTCCACCAGGTGAGTGTTTTTTTCAGTTCAAAAGGTCACATTTACACCTTCATACACGTGATCATAACAACAATGTCCTTGTTAATGCTACACCTTTACAGTGATGCGCCTTCATTTAATAATATATTAATATTTTATTTTTGTTATTCCTACTACCATTATTATTGTCATCATTATATTGTTACTCATAAATTAGATAGTAATAAATGTAAATATGCACTTGAGTAGATTTCATGAGGCCCACGGTTGTAATCCATGCCGTGTCTTTTTGTTCAGACTATTGTAACAGTTTATTTTGGTGTCTAAACAAGAAGGATCTGTCTCGTCTGCAGTTGATACAAAACTCTGCAGCAAGAATTCTGAGCCGCTCTAGTAGAAGAACTCACATTTCTCCGATCCTTAAAACTCTTCACTGGCTGCCAGTTTCTTTCAGGATCAACTTTAAAATTCCGGTTCTTACTTTCAGATCTATTCATGATCAGACCTTCCATCAGTGATCTGATCCAGCCTTACACCCCAGCTCGGGCTCTGAGGTCTGTGGATCAGAATCTACTGATGGTTCCTGAACACGGTTCAGGACCAGAGGAGAGAAATCCTTCCAGACTGTTGCTCCTAAGCTTTGGAACGATCTCTGTGTTTGATGATCTACTGACTCCTTCAAGAAACATCTTAAGACACTTTTCTTTGTGCTTTTCCTTGATTTTTCTGGGACTCCTGTGTTTGTCTTATATGTCTTGATCTTTTAAAATATATATTTTAACTGTGTATTGTTTTTGATTGTTTAAGCGCTTTGTGACCCTGGTCTAGAAAGATCTTTTTCTTTAAACGTCACACAAGGTGTTGATGCTACTTCCTAAATGCTGAAAAAGATTTTACTGGTTGGTGAAAAAGCGTTTTTTTTGGCGTGTTGAACCGAATGAAGATAAAGACGCAGACGTTTAACTTGTAACTTTATATGTCGATAATGTCACCGTTCGTATTTGACTCTCAATATTTAGATAATGAGTCTCTCGTTTCTCCTCCAGCCGTGCCGGTCCTCCAGGGGTACGAGCCTCTCAAGTCCTGCGAAAAAGCCGTGGTGAAGAGAGAGAAGCTGGAGGTCGTCAAGGGAAAGGATAAGCAGAGAATCGAGAACTACCACGATTACGACCTTTCACCTCGACCCGCCGACATCATCGTGGAGAAGGCCTGCGAGCTCGTGGGCCGGACTGTGAAGTACAATCTTTGTACGGACAACTGCGAGAACTTCGCCAACGAAATTATCCCGACAGGTGAGACACGTGGTCGTGTCTCAACACCATGGATTTATTCCATCACTTTTTGTCTCGGCAACGATGGCGGCGATCGGGATGGATCGTGATTTATGACTTCTCTACGTACACATGTTGACCAAAGTAGCAAACAAAACATAGAAGTATAAACATATCCATGAGTATTTTCTAAGGATAATAGATGATGAAAACCTCGGACTAGTCGTTTGTTTCTAAAACCATTTCCTTTTTTCGTAGAGACCAGGAGACCTCGTTGAAATTTATAGAACCGGTTACCAACACTGGGGCGTGTACGTCGGTGACGGCTTCGTTGTCCATCTTGCTCCACCATGTGAGTGTTTTTTTTAAGGTTTTCAGGCTCCTTTATCTCTAGGGTAAAAGGTTGCAAACGTGGTCAAGAAGCTCCTCAGTGGTCTTAGACGTTGTGAGGCGGTCTTGGCCGACACGCCTCTGCAACATCACACGGACGTTGAGATTCTTGTCACGGATTCTGTTCATAAATTCTATGCATATCATTTCTAGATGTAGCCCGGGCGTTGAAGGGCTCCAGTTTGGGGGGCTTAGAATTGGGTCGGTGCCTTTCCGTGGATGATGTGGTCCTGTTGGCTGTATTGGACCGTGACCTTCAACCCTCTATGGGTTAGCGACTGAGCGGTGGGATCAGAATAAGATGGTGGGGGAGCCTTCACGGGTTTGGGATGGAGATCCTGCCACAAGGAGGAGGAGTTTTTGTATCCTTGGGTCGGAACCAGATTTTTTTTTGGGGGGGCGGCATCAGGACACCGCCCTGATGATACCCGACTTTTCTGTGACCCGGCCCCCATCTTCGGCCCCTACTCTCACCCACGACCACGACCCGAAAGAACAAGGCGGTCGGTACAAGCGTAACGTAATGAACGCTCATCTCTCCTTTAGAGAGGTTTTTGGGGGAGAGGTTCGGACTAGAACCTCCTGCATTTAGAGGAGAGATTTAAGGTGGTTCTGTACGCCTGGGGCCTCGTGTACTGAGAAGTTCGTAGATCTTCTACTAAATATGTCCGGAAGCTGAAATCCAGAAGATGATGCAGCACAAAAATCTGTGCGCGAATTTAGGCACTTTTCCTCCGTGCATCCCAATAAACGTAGAATTAATCGCAGACTTGTTCGTCCCTTTCCACGCCCTCATTTACATATGTAAATAATATTTAAATGAAGTAGAGACTGTCGCGATCAGAATAAACAAATGAAAAGATAATTATAAACTGGATTAACAGTTGATATTCGTTCGTTTAAACACGTCTGACATGGATCACATACTTAGAGACGAGCTCCGGTGGAAATGTTTACATTTTACAACCGCAGTTATTAACGCAAATACTTTATTTACAGACGATCAGGGGCTTATTTGAAACGTCTCAAAATGAGTTTAACAAGAATAAAAGTGTAAATCAGTAACTTAAAGAGTATTGATGATGATGAAGATGATCGCGACTGCAACACACGGGAACGCGCGCACGCGCACACGATCACGTGACTTCAGCTGCTTTCATTCTGCAGCTTCACTTTGATCAAACGTCGTTTCACGAAAATCTTCAGGACTTTGGTTGACTTGGAGCATCAGAACCGAATCACTTTCTTGGTTATATTAAGAACAGCAGATTATAACATTCATTATAAAATGATCGATGTCGTCTTAATAAATCATCAATTTGGTGAATAAGAACATATTAATAAGTTGAATAAGTTAAACTACTGGGTGTTAATTTATGATCAATATTGATATGAACAATATTGTTCTGAGGTGAACATCTCAACGTGACTAGCGTACGCCACCTACAGACGGGAATTATGAACGATTTTCAGCGCTGATACATATGGACTTTGACGCAGAAAGGGTTGCTAAGCACGTTTTAAGTGCTTAAAACCACTCCTCAGTACATGAGGCCCCCCGGTGTCTCCTGGACGCCCCCCTGCTAACCATGTCTCAATGCCTCAAGGTCACCAGGAAGAACCAGGCAATGAAGTCCGAACCTTCCCACTGAAACCGACGCCTCGCAACCTTTGACCCCCAGATGAAGCGGTGTAAGAGTCTTTTTGTCTTCTCCTCCAGCGGAGACAGTCTGAGGTCGGTGACCTGCGACCGAGCCGTGGTGAAGTTCGAGAAGCTGGAGGTCGTCAGAGGAACGCACCGGTGGAGGATCAACAACTACCTGGACCACGACGGTTCGCCTCGACCCGCTCACGTCATCGTGACGGAGGCCTGTGGGCTCGTGGGCCAGACGCTGGAGTACAATCTCGCCCGAGACAACTGTGAGCACTTTTCCAACAACCTGCGCTACGGCAGGAAAGAATCAAAACAGGTAAAAACTTGCGGTCACTTCTCGCCCCTTTAACGATCTGGATTTATTTTCTCTTTTTTTGTCTGCAGGTAGTGTTTGCGAAATGGTTCATGAAGATTTCCACGGTAGCATTTGGGGTTGGTTTGTTGTTCGGGTTTATAAGAGATTCAATAATGAAGAGTTTAGGCTTCCTTTGAGAATGAGCGCCTGAAACAAGACGCCTTAGAATCATGACGTTACTATAGTTAAAAAGACGAACTGTACCTGAACGCACCACCGAACATGATTTAAACATAAAATAGTGAAGCGAATACATTTCCACGTCCTGACCGCAGATGTACACATGTTGACCAAAGTGTTAAGAAAGCTTAGAAATGTAACATATGTCCATCACTTGAAAGTTTCTGGAGTAGAATATTTGAATGCATTTCATGTGTAAAAAAGCAATAACACCTTCTCCACACATGTGTATGTTTGGAGTACCTCCACCTGACCTCTCTGTATCAACAGCACATGCAACCGCAATTGCATTTTCCTCACTGATGGCACGCAGACTTGTTCTTCTGCAGTGGAAGTCAGACAAGCCACCATCATTTAAGAGTTGGGTTCAAGAACTTCTCTATGTTGCAGTTAGAGAAATTAAAATACAGTCGGTCTAATTGTTTGGAGAAGTTTCATGAAACCTGGTCCCCTTTCATGCAGCAAGTTAAAGAACTGAACCTTACATAATACTTTAACAGTTTGGGTTCTACTTTTGATTTTACCGTCATATGCAAGGAGTATTGTTTTTTCTTTTGTTTTTGTCTGTTTGTATCAATGTATATAATATATTGGCGCCGCTCACGCAGCTGCTGGTTACAACAGCTCCCTCTTTCTACCTACTTTTTATCACACTTTTTCCATTTTTCTGGCGTCTTTTTAATTTTTTCTTTAGAATGGTCGGATCTTGTTGCCGTTGTGCACAAAACGAGACCACTTTTATTCTTAAGATCGTTTTTATTTTATTTTTTATTATCTCTTTTATTATTTCTTTTTTCCTTGCACTTTTTTTTTTTTCAACTGCGCTGTTGTGGAAGTGTGTTTCCCCTCTGGGGATGAATAAAGCTTTTCTATTCTATTCTATACTATTATCCATCATTGTACGTTTATAGTTGATTCGTTTTATGTGTATGTATATATATAAGAATGTTTTCACTATCGTTATATTTAATTTATCTGTCTTTGTCAAGCCCTGATTGTGAAGAGGTGAGTGGGATCTTTCTTTGTTTTGATATTCTACCTTTTATTTTATTTATTTTGTGTGTGTGTGTCAAAATGTATGTCTTAATATCTGAAAATCAATAAAAAGATGTTTTAAAAAAAAAGAAATGTAACATTATTTATACCTTTAAATGCCGTATTATAATAGATTTTGACGATGACGACTTTCTCAGTTCTCATTTATTTGATTGAATAAAGCTTAAAGCCTTAATGCGATTGTAATGTGATTAAAAACGTACATTATTGTTAATTTACTTTGATTCCAAAACACGAGAAAAACGCCAAAGAACATTCCCTCCATTCATTTTATTTCCGAAATGTTTACATGCTACAAGGTACTGTTAAAAGTTGACCAAACGAGGGCAATCTTGGCGTAAAAGTTCAAAGATCCAGATGTGGAAAAATAAAGGCACGATTAAAAAAAAACAAAACCCCGCCTCACACCTCGTCCGTTTCATCCTCCGGCTCGTTCACTCGCTCCATGTAAACGTTGGTCAAAGATGGTTGTACTCACGAGTTCATGCTGTGACGTCGATGGTTCTTCGCAGCATTTGTTCGAGCGACAAACATCCAGGATTATATTATGTTGTGTATATCTTTACAATAAAAAGTCTGCCACGACCCGACGCATCATCTATGTACACTTTTACAAGGACAACTGTCTTCAGTCACAATTATAAATACCTTTTTTTTGTCTGTGTTTCCAACCTTTTCTTCACCTCCAAGAGGTCAAATGTCAAAGAGCAAAGTCGTTTTTTTTTTTCTGTTGGAGATCCGTCGCTGCTCCGGTCCTTCGCTCTCCTCGGAATGATGCGGTTCTTCTCGCTGCTCCACCTCAGTCCAGCTTGCGGGCCCCCAGTTTGAGAGGACCCTTGGCGGCCTTACGTTCGGCGCGCTTGGCTTCCAGCTCCTTCCTTCGCTCCTCTCGTTTTTTCTTCGACAGTTCCGCTTTGCTCAAACCTGTTCCGAAGATTAAAGGCCGAGACTTTAGACCAAGCTTTTTTTTTTCTTTCGTTTTTATTAATAATCATAACGCGGCTCACCCTGACTTCCTTCGACAGACTCCCAGCTCTCCTCGGTGCCCCAGTCTCCCGTGGCCTCTGCACTCCAGCCGTCTGCAGCCTGACCGCCACAAAAACATCATCTCAAGTCAAACCAACGCACAAATGTGTGAAATACCGAGGGAAAGAAATAGCTGCTACCCTCTAGTGGAAAGTTTGAGGTACTACGCTCAAAACTAACTACAGGTTTATAAGAGTCAAACTGCAAAGTCGTGTTATGTGACCAACACAAGCTTTAAATAGCAGATATATATAGAGTGAGAGACATTATATATATATATGACCTCGTCAGTTAAAGGATTTTGGCCCCTTGTGTGACAGAGTTTGACCCCCATTTGTTAAAGGAAGCTTCTTATAGACTGTTGAGCAACATTTCTACTTCGGCCTGGACTTTTTTTTTTTAAACGACAACACACCACGTCTTGGTTAATATGGGATGTTTCACTCTGCTGTCATTATTTGAAAGACAAATACACAATGTCGGACTTGGGCTGAAGTGCCGACCTGAGGGCCACATGCATCGACTTGTGAAACCAAAGTTGCCCTTTTAAACAGAGGTAAATAAGTTATTTCTCTCTTAGTTATCATATTAGTAGTTCATTTGTTATTAAAACTTTTTGAGGTATTTTGTTTAACGACTGTATTTTTTAACCCCGTACATCAAAGCAATTGAAAATAAAATGTTTGGAAATAAATATACATAATAACATGAAGGAATTGTCCTAATTATTTTATTTTTTATTTCAGTAAATAGTGTTAAATCCTGAGATGTAAATAAATAAACATTTTACAAACCAGTCCAAGCATCTCACCGTGGGACCCGAGCCCGCCGTGCTTCTCTGGGACACGCTGGCAAACAGGTCGTTCTGACCCGCCCCTTTGGTCGCGGCGCTGCTGTCCCAGTTGTACTCGCTGGCCAGTCGGACCCCCTCCGGCGGAGTCTTACCAGACGGGTCCGCGTCGGCCTCCTCCTCCGCCCAGTCGTTGCCCCATCCTTCCTCGCCCGCAGAACTCGCCTGACCCACACCCTCCTTCTCGTTGGACCAGCTGTCGTCGGCGTCCCAACCCGAGCTGCTCCAGTCCGAGCTCTGCTTTTTCACCGCCATCGACGAGGCCGTGCGACTCGGCTTCGCGGTGAACGAGGACGTTATTGAGGCTTTGAACGTCACATTGACCCTGACTTACCTTCTCGCTGGTCTTCTTCTTGGACAAGGACATTCCCGACCAGTCCGTGTTCCAGTCGTCCGTCTCCCGAGCCTTCTCCGGTTCCTGCATGTTGGAACAGTGACGGCTACAGTGGAGCTCCGACGATCCGGTAGTCGAGTTACTGACCTCTAATCGCCCCCAGTCCTCGTCATCGTCCCAGCGCTCGCCGACCTGCTCGTCATCGTTGTCCGTCAGCTCAAGAGTCTTGAACTGGGAGGAACAGCTGGAGGCTTCAGGGGAGACTTGTGGCGTTTTGGCTTCGGAATCTGAAACAGAGATCAAGTATTTCAGTTTCACACACTGAAAACTCTGAATGGAGAATCTTAAAATTACGCTCAAGGATACAGGATGTCGTTTTGTTATCAAAATGTGGATTTTGGGGAAATTATTTTTTAAACAAACCGAAAAGAACTGAAAAGTACTTTCAATTCCAATTTAATTTATTAAGTTTTCGTCTTTCAAATCACATTTGATCAAAGTTCTTTCATGTTATTTTTACTTCAATAAAGTGGGTTAAAAATCCAGCAGCGACTGAGGACGAGAGGATACAGTCGACTCCAGCCGCTTTAAGCATATTGTCGAGTACTTGACTCTGGTGTTGCAGAATTTACAGACCACATGACTCTTGACGAAGTCGTTACTGCTTTCATTAGTTGCTTTTTTTTTAAATTGTTGTTCTTTGGATTTGTTTCTTATGCTGCGGAGGACAAAAAGAATGCTGCCATCTAGCGGCCGAAGGTTTCATTGTAACAAAACATGAAACTACGTAATTATTTGCATATTAATTCAAACAAAAAGAAAAAAAATATATGTTATTTTACACAAACCAGAAAATAACTATGATGAAAATAGGCAAAACTTAATACTTCCAATCCTAATTTTAAATGACTTTTTTAAGGCATGTACCACATAAAACGGTTCGAGGTCATTAAGTACAACTAGAACTAATACACAAGGTTCACCAGATTATAAAGCGCACAGTCGATTTATAAGAAATGAAAGGATTTTAAGTTTGTCTTCTACAGTAGCTGAAAAAAAATAAATAATTCAAAGCACACATGTGGAACTACAGTCTTAACACCCGACATCTCACCGGGGACCGAAGTCTCGTCTGTCGTTGGACTGGCGGCATCTTTATTCTCAGCAGCGGCGACTCCGCCCTCCGTCCCCGGAGCGTTTCGGATCAACTTGGACGTCAGAGACGACATGCCGGTCACAGCCCAGCCCGCCCAGCCGGACGTGGAACCGGCAGGCTGAGCGGACGAGCCTACGTCCTTCTCTGTGGGGAAAGAATTTTTAAACTCTCGGCTGATGATGATATTTTCACAAAGTCATTTGTTGTGGCACGAATCATACCGATTTCCGCTTGCTGGCTCGGATCTTCCGACACAGTCTCCAGCTTAGAAAGAAAACTACGGATGGCTTTAAAAGCCTGGAGTCAAGAAAATCAGAACATCAGTGTCAAAATAAATCATTATTTATCAGAAAATGATAATAATAAATAACTCGAAAAGCATACAAACACTGCTAAATTCTGCCAAGAGGTGGATTTAAGGTAACTATTTGCTTTATTTGTATGTGTATGTATTATGTAAACTGCCTGCCTCTTTTTTGAGGGCTACAGATGGTAACGTAGCATTTTGTTAAAGCTGGTGCAGCCATCTTTTTGATGTAACTGCACTTTGTCCTTTTAAATAAACTGAAATTAAATTGTAATCAATTAGCTGCATTCCTGAGTGTTAAATATACACCAAGTGTCACATTATGGTTGTTGTTTGTTTTGCTAGTTCTGAACGTAGGTGGCACATGAGCAGCAGCAGTGAGAAGCCATACAAGTGAGTTGCTTCAAAACCTCCTTAAATCCAGATGCAAAATCCTGTTTTAACTTCTCATTCTATCAACATTTCCAGAGAATTTGACTTCAATATGATCAAAAATGTTCACGTCATACTGCTAACATTGAACCCATGACAAAAAAAACCCTCCTTGGAAGAGGTAATGATGTGTTTACCTGGTCTCTGACGCCTTTATCGGGATCCATGGTGATGGAACAGAGCGTTGGTAGGATACGAGCCGCGACCTCCGTCAGGCTGTAGTAGTTGTGTGTCGCGGCGAAGCCGAGCACGCCAGCAGAGCGGGATGCGGGGAAAGGATCTTTAGTTGCTCGCGAGAAGGCAGAGATCAGAACGCGCTGGCGAGTCTGTAAGAAGCGAAAGACAATATTTGGGATTCAGGTTTTTTTTTTAAGTCTTGGTTGTGAAGCTTCCAGAGCAGAACCGTCAGACTAGGGAGCAGCTTCTTCCTTCAGCTGTTGAACAGTCTGAATCAAGAGGGAAGAGGAGGAGGTTTACCCCTGCGTTGAGGTAGGAGGCGATCTTTCCCAGGCACACAGTCGTGTTGCAGCGGATCGGTCCTTGTTCATCTCTGGCCTGCAGCCTGGCGAAGTGTCGCATCAGCTCCTGGTTTAAGTTGCCTTCGTTCAGTTTGGGAGCCAACAGCAGCATGGACTGCACAGGCGGACACACGTGGTTAGCGGCGTTGGGAGGACGTACGAGATCCTCATCATGAATTACCTTGACCGTTTGTTCTCTGATGGCCGGGTTGGTGTCGGTGAAGCCGTGGACCACGTGAGGAAAGATCTGGGAATTCACTGCAGCTTCATTCAGATACTGTATGAACTGCTCCATCTGCAGGATCAGTCGATGGCGGAAAACATGGTTAATATTTTAATAAAAGGAGATTTAGTAGATTTTTTCATCCCAAAACATCCAATTATAAAACATTTCAAAGAGGCTCAGCACCTGCTGTAGCAGTCGTATCCTCATGGCTCGGTCGGTGGAGGAAAACATCTTAACGATGACTGGGATGATCTTCTGTTGGTATTCTTCAGCAGACAGGAACTTCCCTACCTGGCAGCAGGTCAGTGTGAGAGAGGGTTGAGCAACAAAGACGGGACTAATAAAGATGAGGAATATTTACTTTAAAGAGTGGCGTGAGCACGACAGCGCCCGCGTTGCCGAACTCAAACGCGGTGAGCAGTTGAGGCAGGACTTTGTGTTTGCAGAAGTCTTCAGGGAAAGAGTCCAGGTCGTCGCTCAGATCCCGGAAGAACTGCTGCTTCTCTGCCTGTTCCTTGATCTGTACAGAGGATTTAAGGTAAGGTAAGGTAGAACTTTATTGATCCCTCAAGATGTCTCCTTCGGGAAATTGTTTTTTTCCCAAATTATCCACAGCAAATACAGCAATTTTTCATGCTCGTTCAACACGTCAGTTCACTCGTAGACAAACTGTGCACGTTCATAGGTTCACTTGTACCTCTCGGTGTACAGACCTGGATCTGCTCCAAGAAAAGGTTGCTCTCCACGAAGCTGTTACTCAGAAAACCTCCCGGAGCTCTGCAGCTCTGGAGGAAGCGAGCCGGGTTTGGACGAGCGCGAGGATTTGCGCCGACTAGTTCACAGTAATGAGGGACCAGGGTCTTTGGAATCTGTGGAACAGTTGAGTAATTTTTTTTTAAAGAGTTTTTTTTAATACAGTATTGTAATCAAATGTGTACAAAATATATATACATTTTTTATTTCAATTAACATGCAAATATTCACAGCACTTATTTATTTTTGTGTTGCAATTGAACCTCCGGCCGCTAGATGGCAGCATGTCTTCTGCTGTTTAAGGAACAATGAAATCCAAGGTTCCGACAAAGATTGAGGACGAGAGGATACAGTCGAGTCCAGCAGTTATGACAAGGGGTTTAAGAGAATATTGATACAGTGATACAGTGATACATCGCAATATATATAATTTTTTTTAGTTCTGAAATGGTTACATTTGTTTAAAATAAAATAATGATTCTTTAAAATTACAATTAACATGCGATTAATATTCACAGCGTTTCCTCATTTGGACTCCATCAGTAAATTCTCCGAGTCAAGTACTCAACAATACTACAAATAAATCATTGTTCCTACAGTATCCCAATATATCGTATTGTTTCCCCCAGATTTTTACCAATACACAGCCATAATAGATCAATTTTTACGAAACTTTAACTCACCTTTCCCAGGGAACGCAAGGAGGAAGCGCGAGGTAGCGGTCCATTGAAGACCTCCCAGATCAGGCAGCCGAGTCGCCAAACCTCTCCAGCCCTGTGACACACTCGGTTTGAATTCTTGCTCAAGATAAAAACCCTGACTACTTATGCCGTGATTTTATTTCTTACCATTTCTCTCCCCCACTGTTTGGCGTCTCTGGTGGGTCGTATTTTTCCATGTCTGGGTAAACAGCCTTAGGGGTAGGAAGCAAGACCCCGCTAGGGTCAGCTTGCTCGGGGCAAACATGGTCGAGGGCCCCTAGTTTCCACTCCCCGGCACGATCCACGAAAACAGCCCAGATGCCCAAGTTGTTGTGGAGGAGGTGGCAGTCGTTGACCAGGAAGCTCAGAGCTTTCTGCACATGAGAAAGAAGTGTTTGTTTGTAGTTTTAATTTTTGTTTTAAAACAACAATATCTGTTGTTGTTTTTTTTTATTTTAGCTACATCACCTTTTGTTTGTTTTAATAATAAATAATAATGTTTTGTGAGTCGTTATTGTCCCTCACAATAAAACAAAACAAAAAGACAAGACCCTCACGACGGTCCAGATTACGTTAGGAAAGTGGTGGGTGTAGTGTTTTATCTTCTCACCACAATCTGGTGCAGTCCCCAGGAGACCTCCAGCTCACCAGCACCACCCTTCTCGGCTTGAGTCTTCAGATGAATTGCCAAGGGTGTGACTTGCTCCGTCACCAGGTAAAGGCTTTTCTCGGTCTGCACGAAACAAAATTCTCAATAACAGTATACTATAGTATGATAATAGATGCAACAGCTATACAGTCTAGAAGCTTTTTTAAAAAACACACTTTACAGCCAGTAGAAAATACTTTTTACTTAAAATGTATACATGATGTTCTGGTCAATATATGAGATAAGACTTCATCATTATTTTGTACCATTTCATTAGTTCTAAAGTTGGACTTACAATAGCTTTGCTTATACATATTAATGGATGTTGAAAAAAAAACAAAGAGCAAAGGTTTTATCGGTAAATAGGTTCATCGACTACATCTTACGATTGTCTCATTTAGAATTTTAAAAAATAATTAAAAAAGCAGTATAAAGCACACAAGGATCTCACTACAGAATCAACAGCGAAGGCCTATTTCCACACTCACCTCGATCTGAATGCAGGATGTGGAAAAGAGATAAATCACCGTTTAAATATTGATGTATAATTTCGTGCACCTACAAATGATTCCTTCCAATATTGACTTAAAATGCGAGTTGAACTAGCTGTGCAAATGATTCCGTGAAAACCAACCTCCAATCCATCGACGTACGCAAGGATGTTTGGATGCCGTAGTGTCTTCATTCGTTTAAAAGCAGCTTTCGCTAGCTGAGTCTGCTGCTCTGTTCCTTGAGCCACATCGTACACGAACACAGAGACCGGCTCGCCATTGGCCTGCAGCAGAAATAATGACAACAAAATCAGAATGGTATTGTAGCCTTAGCTGTCGTGTCATGGATTTCTTTTTTAAATCATCTCTTTTTCATCATATTTTAAAACTATTCCAAGAATGTGTTTTAGTATTTGCACAAATAAGTTAAAGTATCTCATCGGTGTCATATTTGCAAACGGTGTCGTAGGAAAAGACAAAATAATTGTCTTCAGGTAATATTATCTATGATGATGGGGATTGGTAGGAATATAAAGTTATATCGAGGGAAATGACAGATTAAAGTCCAGAAATGGTGTCATGTTTGTCGAGGCGAGGGAGGGCGATCTGCGTAACTTTTAAACGTATAAATATACATGTTTTTTTTTCATTCCACATGCACCAAATACAAGTTTTCCTATTCTGAAAATTGATTTTAGCTCCCTGGCTCCTTCCTTAGGAAGTTTTCTCCTCATATAGTCTTCAAGAAATAAAAACCGTACAGGCTAGAACCAGTGACACATGATAATACTTTTTACCAGAATCTACTTGCATACTTTAATTCAGTAAAAACGTAATTTTCAGTGACAGGACACAGATTGACAGGAAGTGGATTACGTCTCAAAGATAACCCTAAAACCAGATAAACCAGGCACTGAGTTGAAAACACACGAGTGACATCCATTTAAAAAATGAAGGTAAGGGTGTGTAACGATAATAAAGATATAAAAAATGCAGTTAAAGCAGTGAAGAAAGCTACAGCCAGGTGACGTGGCGAGAAATACGTGGTTGTTTACCAGGATACACAAAACATCTCCTCTCAGGCACCACAAAGAGAAAACGGAAGGTATTTTGAGCCGTGACAGTAAGTGGGGAAAATAAAGGTGATATATTTCTGACATTTAAGAATCGAATTTTAGCGGTAGAGGCGAAAATGGTGGTATCGTTAGCCGGCTAACTGCGGGCCGAGCTAATGCTAGCTCAGGTAAACAATGTTACCTTCTTCTTCCCTCGATGCAACGACCATATTCCAGACTTCTCCTGCGTGTCCGGTAGGATTTCGTACGCAAAGTCTTTGACAGGATCCCTGGCGAAAAAGGACCACATCTCTTCTTTTCTCCGCACCTCATCAACGCGAACGACTAACTTTTCAGCCGACCAATTGTGTCCCCGGAAACACGAGCCAGAACAACAGTTCCGCTTTCAGGTTCCAGCCAAACGGTATATTTGAAAAAGCTTCGTATTTTATACAGTATATATACAGTATCTATATATATACACACACCATATATCATATATAAATCCTTTCGTTTTAAGAAGGTTCACAAAAATAAGTGGTTTATCAGTTAGTTTAAGGCAAAAGGTTAGCCAATTTAAACTTCATAAAAGATACAACTATAATGTGACCCCTCAAATACAATAAAAGTGCCTTATCTGAGTCAATGCCAAAACAAATCAAAACTTTCAGTCAAGTTTCTTTATTTAATGTAGCCATTAAACATGTACCAAACCCATTGATTGCAAATTTGCTTTTAATGTGAACCGTATTTGTTTGTGTAGTCCAATATTTCAAAGTAAAAGACACACAAATCCTTTGAATTGAAAATGTATTTTATTCAGACAAACAGCATTGACTGTTCTTTAATCATTCCACAACATATTCACACTTTGACATTTAATTCATCGGAAACAATTACAAAAAACAGATTTCAACTTTTTTTATTTTAATTATGAGAACATGAAAACATTTGACTTCTTAAAATAAAACATTTAACATATTTTCCATAAGTTCTATAGTGGAATAGGTCACTACATGACACTTCAAATACAAATGTAATATACTTGATTAAGTTTAATGAGTTTCAATGAATTTTATTGACTTGTATTAAAGCAGCAAAGGCTCAAGCAAGACACCGCAGGGAATTGAACCCCATCCCGACAGAGTCAGGAGTGCCACCACCGGAGTCTTTTGCTTTTCTTTGCTGTATACGGGCAAAAGCAAAACATGGGGAAAGAAACTAAAAAGTTCTTCCCCCATGAAAAGAAAAACCCTTCACTGCTTTCTGCTACACGTTCACGCCACTGTCTTGACTCGTTCACGGGCTGAAACTAGAAGAGAAAGACCGTTTCCCCATTTCCCCCGGAATTTCCCCCAGTACTGCAGGAACGATTTGGATTCCGTGACTCAATACCAGCACATCGGTTGCGACTGAACACCGCTTCCTCAAGTTTGCAACTCGGCGGCACATGTAGGTCAAGAATGGTTTCCCAAGATAACAGCTGGAACGGAGAGAAACAAGACAATTTAAGCGCCCCCCTCCCCCCCATCATATTAAACCCCCCAAACACTCATGTGACAAGACGATGACTTCTCAGTTACCAGACTGTCTCCAGGTTGTTGCTCAATTCCTAATAAGGTCTACTAGAGGCTCAACCAAGTCATCCCACGATTCCCTGTAGATGTTTAAATCATCTTGTTCTGACGCAAGTATTTTTTGAGAAATCTGAAAGAGAGAAGAATGTTGCCCCCCAAAAAGACCCCGCCCAAAGACTAGTGCAATGTTTGGCAATGACTGAAACACCAAGTTATGTGCAATCATGTTTTTAAAATGTTAACGTGCATGCGACATGTTGAGTTACACATAAGACATGATATGTTAGAGGGAGAAAAAATAAAATAAAATCAAGGGATCCAGAATTACTTAACTCAAGCACCCACGAGACTGAGGTGATGCAGTATTAGCGAGACAAGCTTGCAGCTCTGGACCTTGTGACTGGATTGGCAGTGCTCCATCACAGCTTAGGCCATCCCAGATGCCAAATAGACAATTATGGGGTAAATTTGACCTGAGAGACGGAAAGGGAAAAGGGGCACAAAACAGCAGAGCTTCTGCGAAGGACGACGTCGGGGCTGATTTAAGCTTGAATGCACGGGGAGGTTTGACTTCATTCAGGGACCACACTCATATTCGGACAGCTTCCACAGATGGCTTTGCATACAGAGGCGAGATCGAAGTGGACAGACGAAAATGATCTGAAACAAAGAGTGATCTACACAGCACACCCACCACAGAGTACTCAAAAGATTGGAGTTCTACTCTTTTTTTTTACATTTTAGGATGCAAAGCAACAGGGCTCTTAGGCCAAAGAGGAATGCACTAGTAAAGCATTATTACTGATTATGAGGTTAACGTTAAGTCAGTTCCAAGATGTCATGTTGACTACCAATACATTGCAAAATAAGTCATCTTACTATACCCTTCAGGTTAGTAGAAGTCGCACGTACTCGGAGCAGCCTTGTACTCTGAATTTCTGGAGAGAGAAGTGCATGGACACAGCCAACACCAGGACAATGCCTACGGCAACACATTTGCGCTGCAATTATAACTAAGACAAAGCTGCACAATGCACAGCTTTCCTCAGCCCATGTTACTTATTGCTATGATCGCACAGTTGCGCGAAATATATTCAAGACCTGAGCTGCCTCTCACACAGTTGCGCGAGGGCGAAGGGCTGAGGACTAGCCTTGAAACTCGTTTGACAAAAATGACCTGACTGGTTTGAACTGGCAGTTGGTTTCAAAGAGCAGCGAGATTCACGTGTCGTCCTAAGATGAATGGATTCTTGTATTCGGATTTTTCTGCAAAAATCAAGAGGAAGACAAGACAACAACCCCCCAATATTCCCCAAATATCACAGAACTGACCATAGTTATCCTTACCAAATGCTTTACCGCAGATAATGTGTGAATCAGTCGTCCATCAAATCTTTCCATCATGACAAGAGCCTTGTAAGAAAGCACAGCTGTGCATATTCTACATTCAAGTGCTTTGTTAACATAGAGCGCCATCATGGCCGATTAAAATTAAGTCCCCACTTGGGTCTGTATTCTAACAACATTTGATGGATTCAACTTATCTGCACTCTACTTCCACTTTGAAAAGGTGTCATTCGTGCCCTGGTCACATCCGTGCTCTAGAGAGCTCCAAGCTTTAGTTTTACCTGAAAAAGCACAAGAAAGCTTCCCCCACACAAGCCCCCCCCAAAGAACAAATGCATACCAATACTGAATTCAATCAAAACAAGCTATGCATTTATTATGCAATAAGAAAATCCTTTACAGATAGTTTACTCATTGTATTGTCAATACAAGGCATAGCAACTAATTGCAAAGGAATTTAGCCAGACAATGGATGTTAAAGATAATGTAGGTACAATAAGTGAGCTTACGTGATGCTCGATGCGCAAGGAAAGTTGAACATACAATGAGTTAGATTTTCCAGATGATCTCGGTTTTGGAAAGCGCGCATGGCACAGCACACTGAAAAATGCAAAGAAAAAAAAAGCTTCTCCCACATTTACCCTCCCCAAGAACAAACAAAATAACCACAAAATGTTTCTAATGTAAGGGGGTACAGAGACTGGTTAAGAATAATTGTAGATTTACTAAAATGGTTTATCAAATACCACAAGCAACAGCGATGTTTTCCTTCCGTTTGAACTGACATCATGGACTTTTGGTGGCTTTCCCAAGAGCTGGATATGTACTTATATCTGCAAGAGTTCACAAATACACAGCCCTACCCACAAAACAACGTTTTCTTCAAAGATATAGATGGTTCTGGTAAGAGGATTGTTACCACGTCCACTGGAAATACAGAATCTTGCTACAGAGGACTATTTGGCGCTGCTATGCGACGAGCGTCCCCTTCAATTCGTCAGGACGGTTCGTATTCAAGGCATATGCGTTGGACAAGGTGGAGCTGTGAAGTCTAGGGAGAGACTGATTAACACCCCACAACCCACCCGCCCAGTTTCCAAGTAACCATTTCAACCCAAATAAGAGGTACAAGAAATATTTGTGGGCTCAAGGCAAATACCTTCCTACATGGTTTAGACTCGCAGTGGATGGACATGATCCTGATCCAAAGCGCTATAGATAACAAGATGGGCTCAAGTGTGCCAAGCTTCTAGCAGGGGTTAACATTCGTTGGTTCAGCTTTAGGGGAGCAGGCCTGCAAAAAGAAGAACTGGGAAGACATTTTAAGTTCCCCCCTCCCCCATAATCCAACCCAGAATTAACTGTGCCATTTAAATACAATTCTTAGTAAGAATTTATTTTACCATGTAGCCCAAGTGAAGTACAACACCCACACATACACTTCATGCATTGACTCACTGCTGTGCTTAAGTAGGCGTTGCTGAACTGTACCAATGTGGGATGGAGGCATCACCAAAGGGTTGCTGTATACGCGCATACGGCCCGCTGTGGAGATGTTCCGTTATCCCCTCCTCCGTAGAATTAGTAGATCAACTGAACAACAAGGACTGCATCTCTCTGGCACAGGAACTACTTGAGATCGCAGGCGTAGAGAAGTCCACATATGCCGGTCCTCGGACCACCACACAACCCAGGTATTCATCACAGAAGACACCACAACCTCGCCAGCGCACAATGGGACGGTCGACCACAGTACGAAACACTTTAAACCGCTTGCCTGGAAAAGGAAGAAAAAGCTGTGCGAGTAATTTTGTTCTATTTATTGTTTAAGAGATATTGCGGCTTCTAAATACTCAAACGATACTTCTACCCAACATACAAACCATATGCCTGGTCTTTAATAAGGCTAGATGTTACTTCTGAGAACTCTCCTGCCTTCCCCGACACTGGCTGGCCTGCTTGGAACCGCTTGAGATGGCTGCTCTGTGTGGCTACCCCGCCCGTCTGGCTCGATCTGGTTGACTGTAGCTGTTGCTTGCCCTTTTCAGGTCGCCTCCTCCCAACGCCCTCTGGTCCTGTCCTGCCTCGTTTTGCTCTGGTCTTGTCCTGCCTGGCGCCGCTCTGGTCCTGTCCTGCCTCGGTTTGCTCTGGTCTTGTCCTGCCTGGTGCCGCTCTGGTCCTGCCTTGCCTGGTGCCGCTCTGGTCCTGCCTTGCCTGGTGCCGAGTCCTATGGTCTGTTCCCCGATGGTCCTACGATCTTCTATTGACTAAGTCCATTTTCAAAAAAAATAACTCAGTCCATAAAAAATAAAAAAAAGGATCCCGAATTCATGTAACTCAGTCCATCTTGTGCCCACAACCCCCGAAAATGGTGAGGAAAAAAAAGTGTATTTTCAAATACAAAAAAAAGAAAAAGGCCTTAAACCGGCATCAAATAAATCAAAACTAGTCATAACTGCTCGTAGCGTTCTCTTGTTAACCACTACATAACCAGCTGGTTTTCTAAAGAAGCATTAAGGAGAAAATCTTAATCTCTAAGCAAAAAAAATACTTATTCATTCCCTAGGTAGGAAATCTGTAACCGGAAACTTCTTTAAATAACGTCATGTTTGACAAAAATCAGAATAGAACTTTCGTATTTATTGGAAACTATTGATCTGAATAATTTCAATAAGTTCTTCCTGTAGCATCTTCTTACTAGTAGTAATACCAATTTTAACTCTATTCAAAAAACATGGTTCGTTATATGATTTAAAGCTTTTGGATGAGCATTGAATATCGTATTACAAACGTATGTTTTTTCTTCAGAAAAAATACTTTCACCGATCGCCCGATCACAACAAAGTAAGTCGCTAGCGCCGTTAGCCGCTCGCTGTGCGCCGCCATGTTTTGCCTACGTCATCAGAAAGGCAGTTGGACGTGACTATTTTAGATTTCACCAACAATAAACGTTTCAGATTACGTCACGTCTTCTATCAGAAAACTATTTAGAGAAAATGCCCTCGTCCTCACTACTGGTTCAAGAAAAAACGTCATCGTCGACGACGACATGGCCATTTTTAAAACGACAGAAACCAATAAAGGTTGGATTACCATGTTACTAGAAAACATGTTTGGGAAAAAAAGGTTTTAAAAAACACCAATTTGTATCAATGTTGAATAGCAAAGATGTTTAAGGAAAAAATTTTGCTTTTAAAAAGAAAAAAAACATTGGACGTTGGATTAACTAACCGACGTAACACGACCATTAAAGAGGCATTTAAATACAAAACGTCCAACTAAACAAGACCTGCGTTAAGTTTATCGATGATAATAAAGCTTTTACGAGTAAAATAAGTGAAACAAAACAAGATCGAGTTCACCTGATGAGCCTCATGGTACGAGTGTGTCGTCTATGCGTTTCTGAAAATGGCTGCCTGGCACACCCCGCTTTTATAGCCTCTGTGATGTCACGGTCGATAATCCTCCGACCTAAAAAGTAGTCCGAATTCTTTGTTGAAAAATGTCGCGTTTAACTGACCAAAAATAAGACAAAATATAGAGTTGTACAAACTAAAGCATTTTCTAGATGATAAGGAAACGATAAAACGAAGTATACACCGATTTCAACGTAGTTTACACGTTTTCAGCCTAGCTGGCGTTTAGGAGGTGTTTACTGTCATTCGATGAGCTGTAGCCAGGCTTGTAAGACCACCGCCCACACCAAACAACACATTTCAACATAAATACGTAATTTGTTTGTTAAAATATTCGATATTTAACAATAAAATCACAGTTTGAAAAAGTGTCGACGTCATACTAAAAAGAAGAGCGCAGCGATCCATTGTGTGTAACGCGGCTCTCCAAACCAGATCGGGCAAGAACCGTCTAGAATTCGCCGGACCTACTTCTTTTCTTCTCAGCGTTTATCCACCATTTTTTGGTCGAAAAAACAAAAGGAATAAAAATGTAATCATCTTATTCTCACTTCGCCTTATAGACTCTAGCGTTTTTATTGATCATTGATAAAGATAGACGTTGGTCGCGCTTTGTTTCGAGTTGATGAGTTTCGTTATTATTGTATCTACTATCTTTTAGGTTGTACGTGTCATTTACTAAAGGATTAATAAAGTTATTTCTAATTCATACTTCAGTGTGTTCGCTGACGTGATGGAAATTTACAAGTTGTCCCGACAGTCACCAGCAGGGAGCGCCATGACGCTGCGTGACGCGTTGTTGCCCTCCAATAGAAAGTCAACTTCCGGGTTTTTGTTTTTATTTGAACTACTGTGTTGGGACATGTTCCCCCGACATTATCTAACTGACTTCATCACAGTTTCAATCGTTCTACTGTCATCCAATGAATGGACCCCTTTTTTTTCTTTTCAAATGCAATCACAATAAACTAAAAGTTGGGTTTCTGTTTAAACTCACCTTTAAGTTGGTATCTATGTTTTTTGTCTCACATTAGTTGTGTGAAGATACTTTTTATTGCAAAGAATAGAGACAAATCCGTGCCCAGCCACTTTGAGACCGTATTAATTATAATAATAAAACTAGTAAAATAACATGTATTACTTACTTTCTTACTTAGCATTAACAGGTGCCTTTCCAGACTCAAAGATGCATTAAAAACACATTAAAAATAGAAAAGCAGCAGCTATGAAAATTGAACAAATTAGCGAGAAAGGGGAGGAAATAAATAATGTTCAATAGGCCTTTTAAACAGATGAACATATACAGATAATGTGCAGTAATTCGCTTAAATGGTTAGACTTATTTTATTATTTGTTGTTTTTTTCCGAAACAGTTTCAAATGTGAAGGCTTCAATACAAAATGGCCGTGATGGACGAGCAGTATTGAGGTATTTGGAATTGTTTTTGGGTCGAAGATAAAGAGGACAATTGAGCTCCAGTCGCTACATTAAAATGAAAAAACATTCTTTGTCTATAACTCTAAAAGGGAAAAGATTTCTCTGAAAATAATCCCAACCCTTAGTCGACATGATGGTGAGTAGAAGATAATACTTATTTTTAATTTTCACTTTATCATAAAAAGCAGCAGCATTGAAGAATTGAAAACTCAGATGCAGAAAATGTGGACAAAATTAAATCAGGGGCACTTGGCTTTTTTTTTTTTAGGACATCTATATATATATTACTTACTTAGTTACCAGTTTCATCAGAGTATTCCAGAATCAGAAACAGCTTCAAAAGCTAAGAATATAAACACTATATATATATATATATATATAAAAAAAATTTCGACCGCATTGCATTTTTTTTGTAAACAGGAGATAAAATAAGCTTAAAATTAAAGTAATATAGAAATGAAAAAATAGAACAATATAAAAATTAGAGCAAAAACAGAATAAAAGTGATAGATACTGCTAAAAGTACTGCTAATAGATACTGCCATCTGACAAAGGTGGGAATTTATCTGTTTATAATGGCATTGTTGGTTGGGGAAGGAACTTCCATTGCTATGAAACTGAAAAAATAAGCCGATATCAGCTAATAACAGACACTGTTTCATCCACTGTTTACCAACTATGGCTGAGCTCTTCGATAGATAACTTGGTACTATCAGGATTCCCTTTTGTTGTTGTATGACAGACAGAAGTAATTCAATATTTTTTCTTCCACAAAATTCAGGGATTGTCAGCAACTGTACTTGAAGTGAATGCATCGACAACAACGACCACATCAACCAGAAAAATGAATACATTTCCCTCGATAATGTCCAGCATCACATAGCAGGGATTACGTCAGCGAGTTAATCGGAGGCAGTTATGGATTTCCTCTAGAGGTCATTACAATTGTGTCGCATTTGCGAGGACAACCGTCCTTCTCTTCAGGCTGGTTCATTGAACTTCCTGCAGTTACATCAGGCGTGATGTAATTAAAACCCATTTCATAGACGCGTGTTTCCATTGTCATTTAGGCACAGGCTTCGGTGACAGCGCAGCTAGATAGACTTGTCCGGGTCTAGTGTCCGCAGAACTTCATGATCCGCCTTCTAACTATCGATATCCACAGATAAGGTACATTTTCCCCACTTTTAGCTTCAGGATAGTTTGTGACAATTTCGATAATCTACCCAAGGATAAGATGGAGAAGTACTTCAAACCCGTTCACGGGCCGGTTTCCCCGGAGGAGAAGAGGAACCGGAGGCACCATCATCAATCTCAATCTCAACACTATTACGACAGTCATTCACAAAGGTAAGATGAATCCAAAACATTTTAATCGTGACAGATTATATAGTCGTGTAAGTAGTGGGTCCGCTGCTCGAGAGAAACCGGTCCAAGTGGATCGGACTACTTTTAAAGGAAGACTCAATAGGGACAATAGGGACATTGGGGCGGAGCGAGGACACTATTTTGCGCTTGATGGATCTACTGACTCCGTTAAGAAACATCTTAAGACGTTTTTATTTGTTCAGGCTTTTCCTTGATTTTCTTGAACTCCTGTTGTGTTATCAGTATTATCTTGACCTTTAAAGTATATACTTTATTGAATATTGTTTTGATTGTTTAAGCGCTTTATGACCCTGGTCTGGAAAAGCGCTATACAAATAAAAATGACTTACTTACTTACTTTAGCGAGACCAAGTCTCCTGTTTGACTTATGAACAACTTGGTATTCTCCAAATAGACCTGAACTAGGTTTCTCTATTCTGGCTACACTATTTTGGCGTTAGGCGATGAGTTCAAGGGCTTTTTTTTCAAAGTGCTCACCAAAAAACGTAGGAAAGACTTAAGAAAGTAGCTTTTTCTGAGTTGAAAAAGACAAAGTATGTAAACTCTACTTTTCTTTGAAGGTACACGGACAACGAGGACAGTGACAGAAACACGGACGACAACCTCAGGCATCGCTACAATCTAAACTTCCAAGACGACTACCACGTGGACGGCCCTCGTCAGCACCAGAAACAACAACAACAACAACAACAACACCGCCGGACGCAGAATAGCGAAATGATGTACGATCAAGGAGGTCACATGGCCCCGCATCGGACGTCTTCTTCTTCGATCTCCTCGTCTTCCTCGCTGTCCTCTTATTCCTCCTGGTACACAGAGACCAGCGCCATCGACCCCTTTCCGACCCACCACGCCGAGCGACCACAGCATTCTCTATCCTGCTCAAATATCGCAGCGGGACAAAGAATGCTCCGCGACGACGAGGGCGGCAAACCGATCGTCTTCGCCACCGTCAGACACGGAAGCGACGTTCGCAGCGGCGAGAGCAATAAACAGCGAGGTCGACCAGTGATGTCCACCCTGGAGCGAGGTCACAGCAGGAGCTCTGAATGTCTGCAGGGCAAAGATGGTTTCGAGGGATCTGGCAAACCCGACTTCGGCCCACTTTATAAGACGTCCAGCTTAAATCGAAGCCTTGCTTTCAGCGAGGAAGACATCGTGCTCGAAGTCTCAAGAGGTCCCAAGAGAGCCGTGTCCTCCATGCTACTTCCCGGCAAGGGGATCCTGAAAAACAAAACCCCCAGCGGAGATATCCGCAAGGCGAGGTCGATGGAGGTTCTCTCTCCGAGGGTCGCCAAAGATGAAACGGCCAAAGGTCCGAACCCTGAAGTGAACAAGCAGGCGGAGATCGAACACGCTCGAGAACATTTCCTGCAAGGGAAGTTAAGGTTCTCCGCTTTTCTTGACGAAATCACAAAACAGGTGATAAGTCCGTCCAGTCTTACAATGTTAGGCGTTAATAATAACCAACCCGCGACTCAAGGCCAACCGGCCGCCCCGGCCCCACCGGCCGACCCGGTCAAACCTCAGCTCCCCACCAAAAAGAATTCACGAAACAAGAGGGACAAGGATCAGAGCAGGCCAGAACTTCAGACTGGCAGCAGAGCTCAGGAAAAGATGAACTGTTCTGAATCCGATAAAATGATCTCCTATGCAGCCAGTCATCATCAAGGAAGTCCACCGCCTCAGTGCGTCCCCAAGTCCAACAGCAAAAATGCCAACCATGGAAAACAACGCGGAGAAAAGAGGCCGTCACCCCTGGGAAGCAGCATGTCAGGGGACCGGCACGGTAGGTTCGGGCCCCATCTCACCGACGGTCACCGCACCAGCCCGGAAACCATCAAGCCCAGGCAGCGGCCCCAGAACAAACAGCAGGATTCCCCCGCTCACGGCACATATCCTCAACATCTTCCTCAGGCGCCGCAGGCACGAGCCACTCTGAGCCAACAGGGCTCAGGCACGTCGTCCTCTTTCTCGTCAGAAGGTGCTGGGATTGGACTCGGTTCTGAATCATCATCCAGCAAATCTGATTCGTCCAGGAACAAAGATAAGTCCAGCAAAGGCACCAGTACAGAGAAAGGTGGCATGGATTCCCAACAGCGTGCCGAGACCTCCAAGCAACACTGGGTGAGTCAAATTAAAGCTACTTGGTACTTCGTGTAGCTTAGCCTGGAGTTAGCTTATACAAGAAACTAAATAAATAAAAAGCCTTCAATAAGTATCACAATATAGGGGCAAGGATACGATATATTGTGGCACTGTAGTAACAAGTATATATTTGTAGTTTTTTCGAGTACTTGACTCTGGTCTTGCAGAATTTACAGACCACATGACTCTTGACATATTCGTAGCTAATCTTATTTGTTTTAAAACCAAAATATGTCCAAACATCAACTTTAAAAGCTGCTGAGTCGACTGTATCCTCTCGACCTCAGTCATCGCGGGATTTCAACGGTCCTTTAGCTGCTGCCATGTATATATTTCATAATGTTTTTTTCACAACTGGGTCTTGGTCCTCTAATGCCAATTATTCCTTATATATATGAAAATTATGATTGTTGTACAGTGTTGTGCTCTAATAGTTCATAGCCATACTTAAAAATCCATCAAGAGACGCTTGAAAAACAAACAAACACAAATTTTCGAAAATATTGTGATGTTCTTTTCCACTTTACTTTAAAAATATTCGTCATCACTATATCCCCTTATTTTTAAGACCCAACAACCTCCTTTTTTGTTTATTTTTGGCTTGAAAATCCCATTTTGTCTTAACATCTATTACTATTACATGGTTTATTTATAAATAAACCCAAATAATTACTGTATATCTTTTCAAATGTACATGAAATGCATTATGACGGCTTTTTAAATAACATAAGTTTAACTTTGTTTTTGTACCGTAATTATACCAAAAACTACCCAGAGCTGCTTTAATAACCTGTTGATTTTTTGTGTGGCAATTGAACTTCCGGCCGCTAGATGCCAGCAGCTAAAGGACCTTTGAAATCCCGCGATGACTGAGGACGAGAGGATACAGTCGACTCCAGCAGCTTTTAAAGCTGATGTTTGGACATATTTTTGTTTGAAAAGAAATGAAAGCACTTACGACTTCGTCAAGAGTCACGTGGTCTGTAAATTCTGCAACACTATAGACAATACCACAAATATATACGTGTTACTACAGTATCACAATATATCGTATCCTTGCCCCTGTATCGTGGTACATAGTGTATCACCAGATTCTCTTTACTAGATTGAGTTTCACAACAAAAATGACCCAAAGAGTAAATGAATTACTCGATTCAGTGCGAAATATAAATGTTTTCAAATAACAATTAAAAAATTTAGTTTAAGTTACCCCAACAAATATTTATTTAAGCTTCACATCAACATTTTATTTTTGCAGATAGTTTTTCTTATGTAAGCTTGCTCACTCATCAGAGTTAGAAATGAGAGAGTTCTAGCAGCTGAGTCACCGTGTGGGCAAAGCCTCTGCACTGCAGTCATGCTTTAGCAATGCAGCACTTCTGAGGAAAAAAGAACACAACTGAAGCGCTCACAAAGACACACAAAACCCCTGAATAAACTGCATTTCTGTTTTAATAAAACGTGCAACACGTTGTCCCTTACATAAATTCGCTAATACACCCTGTACGGAGGGAGATACTGAATGTTATGCAAGGTCTGTTGGTATGCCTCGCACAGATCAGTATTTATTGAATACATTGGTGGAGCTCAGGTCGCATATCATTCAAAAGGTCATTGCACACACACACCTCTGTCTTTCAAATCACTCGCCTGGAGGCATGTGAGCAGACATGTACGTGTATAGTTAATCATTGTGCTTGAATCTGCCGATAGGATAAGCATCACGACACGGGGACAACGATAAGATATATTGCAACTTACTGCACTGTACTGTTACTGTAATAACATGTATATATTTGTAGTATTGTTGAGTACCTGACTCTGGTGTTGCAGAATTTACAGACCACATGACTCTTGACGAAGTCGTAACTGATTTAACTTGTTTCGAAACCAAAATATGTCCAAACATCAGCTTCAAAAGCTGCTGGAGTCCACTGTATCCTCTCATGCCCAGTCATCGCCGGGATCTCGCTTTTCCTCTGGCTGCGGAGGACGAAGAGACTGCTTCGTCAAGAGTCAAGTGGTCTGTAAATTCTGCAAACACTGAAGACAATAACAAAAATATATATGTGTTAGTACAGTATCACAATATATCGTATCCTTGCCCCTGTACTGACCACATGACTCTTGACGAAGTCGAAAATGCTTTCATTTGTTTTCAAAACCAAAATATGTCCAAACATCAGCTTTAAAAGCATGTATCCTCTCGTCCCCAGTCATCCCTGGGATCTTGCGGTTCCTCTGGCTGCGCAGGACGTAGAAACCGCAGCCATCTAGTGGACGAAAGTTTAATTGCAACATTAAACTGAAAAAAAAGGCCATGAATATGTGCCTTTTTAACTGCAAAAATGGAAATGCATTATGTTATAAACACTTTACTGAAATATAAACAATAAAATAAATATATTAATCAAAATAAATTCGTTACAGTGCTGTTGATTATAAGTACGGTATCGTGAAAAAGAATATTGCAATGTTTAATTCAATATTTTTGTATATTTGTTTCAGAAAATTGTAAAATATAAAAATATTGTGATATTCTTTAATGTAGACATATGTCAAAGTATAGATTGGAATCAAGTAGGATTTGGAATCCTACTAGTAGAGATTGGAATTCAAATCTCTACTAGTACAGAATATTGATATCCCAATCTCTACTAGTACTCATTGGGAACCTACTACTGTATTGGGATCTGAATATTGGAATTCCAACCTGTACTAGGACAAATGGGAGTTCTACCTGGACAATCTCCAATTATAATTGGAGAAATTCGGATCAAACCCTAACCCTAACCCATATCAATATTAAGAACCTGCTTCAGTAGCAGGATTCTGTACTAGTACTGATTGGAATTCCAAGTATAGAGTCATATATATCCTATTCAAGGGGTGTTAAACTCGATCACACAAGTGACCAAACATTTTAGAGAACAGAGTTACGACTGAACAAACTGTATATTTAAGGGAAAGAGTCTAATTGCAAAATTGTGTTTTAATACTTAAAACTCAATATATCCTAATGTTGTCTTTATAGGTCGTCCACACGAACATGAATCTACTTTGATTGAATAAAATGAAGGGTCAGGGTTAGAAACCAGACTTAATGAAAATGAATGTTCATTAATTAGGGTCAAATTAAAGCTGCGACACAATATTAATCATGGATTTATTCATCTTGTGTTACTTTCCTTCGTAGGAAACAGCGTACGAAATCAACCATCTCAAGTAAGGAAACTCGCATTCATTTTCCATTTGTAATTCATGCTGTTGTCTTCTCATTGTGTGTGGCTTGTAATGGACGAGGAGATATCGATCGCAAATAAATCAGTCTTTCCGCTCTGGTTTAATGGGACAAAGTGTCTCTTACGTAACTGTCTGAACCTCATTTTGTCTCCTGATGCACACGGAAGCAGCTTCTACTGCAGAATATTTGTCTATGTTTGTATTTAACTGTAAAATAAACACACATTGAGAATGTTTTTTCAGTTACAGTGACACTTTTTACTAGTAATGGACTAGAATGAAGCTTCATGAAGCAGTGTCATTATTTTCAGAGTCCACTAGATGTCGTCTCTGCACTATTTACCTTTGTTTTGAACAACTGTTCTAATGGAAAATCACATCATTTTTAAACTGGTGGCGCCACCTACTGACCTCTAAACAACATGACACTGTTTCATGAAGCTTCATCAACACATCACTACATATTTAGTACAGTTTGCTACATTTTTTAAAGTCAGATCTTTCAGATCAGAGCGAAAAAGCTGACGATAAAGAAGTCACGTCTGGTCTTCCTCCCTCTGCTCAGGGCTCTTCAGGAGGAGAACTCTGACCTCCAGCAGAACCTGCTCCAGACGGTGGTCTGCATCGAGAGCCTGGAGACGGAACTCCAGAGGACCAGGGACGAGCTCGGCAGCGTCAAGGAGAAATACAAAAGGTCGGCGGCGATAGCGAAACGATTGAACTTGTACATTCAGTTCGTTTACGTATTGATGCCGGAAAGTCCGATCAATTTAACCTATGGCTTCACATGGGGGTCCATATATAGACGTATTGATCTCTGGAAACATAGCGAATCATCTCCTTCAGGCCCCGACGCGACCTTTACAAACGTGACTTCTGTCACCTGTCGTCAAACATGTGAGTGAAACTCTGGTGACACCAGTCGTAACACCTGTTGTCCACCTGCTGCACATTCCTGCTCTTGAACAGACAACTGGAGTCACGACCGTTCACAGCCAGGGTTTGTCGTCATCTGTTCCACGGTTTGTTGCACAGTTTGTTGCACAGTTGGACACATGTTAGCGTCACGCAGTCAAATGAAGCTGCAACTGAGACCAGTGTGTGGCTTGAAACAAACTCTAACACACATTTACAATTTCTTGAAACAAATGTACAAACTCTAAAACAGACATTTACAATTTCTTAAAACACATTTACAAACTCTAAAACAGAAATGTACAATTTATTAAAACACATTTACAAACTCAAAAACAAAAATGTACGATTTCCTGATAGAAATTTACAAACTCTAAACAGACGTTTACAATTTCTTGAAACACATTTACAAACTCTAAAACAGACATTTACAATTTCTTGAAACAAATGTACAAACTCTAATACTGACATTTTAAATTTCTTAAAATACATTTACAAACTCCAAAACTAAAATGTACGATTTCCCGATACACATTTACAAACTCTAAACAGACATTTACAATTTCTTAAAACACATTTAAGAACTCTAAAACAGACATTTAAAATTTCGAGAAAACACATTTACAAACTCCAAAACAGACATTTACAATTTCTTGAAACAAATATACAAACCCTAAAACAGAAATGTAAAATTCCCTGAAAGAAATGTACAAACTCTAAAACAGACATTTGCAATTTCCTTGAACAAATTTGCAAACTAAACTGCCATTTGCTGAAACACATTTACAAACTTTAAAGCACATTTAGAAACACATTTACAAACTCTGAAGTAAAATCACATTTCCTTAAACAAACTCTAAAACGGAAATTTACAATTTCTTGAAACAAATTTACAAACTTTAAAGCACATTTAGAAACCGTTTTTTTTTTTTTTTACAAACTGTGAAACACATTTAGAATTTCTGGAAACAAATTTACAGTTTCCTGTAACAAATTTACAAACTCTGAAACAAATTTACAATTCCCTGAAACAAATTTACAAACTCTGAAACAAATTTACAATTTCCTGAAACAAATTTACAATTTCCTGAAACAAATTTACAAACTCTGAAACAAATTTACTATTTCCTGAAACAAATATTTAATGTCTGAAACTATATAAGAATTTCCGGAACCAAATGTACAAACTGGACATTTTTTATATTTCCTTAAATTCGTTTCATGAGTTTTAAATTTTATTTAAATCGGTTGATAGTTTTTTTTTTTTTTACTTCTAGGCCACCGTAGACCAGAGTACTACACAATATCTGTTATAATAATGACAAGAAATAGACTCAGAGAGCAGATCTCCACCAATAATTTATTTACCTATTGTACGTTTTAACCAAGTTGATGTTACCCTTCATTCATGGTATGTTTATCATTAAATATGTTTCAAACCTTAAAGTATTATGGTCTGTGTCCCTGCAGCCTCCTGGAGACCCACACGGGGACCAAACAGGCCAACAACATCCTGGGAGAACATTTACACATAGCAGTGAGTCAACCGAGTTTAAAACCAACACTAATCATATTTCACTGATCACATGCATGTGCTTTATCTTTGCAGTCAGAGAGTCTGAACAACGAGAGAAGGTTTCTCCTGAACCAGGTCTCCCAGCTGAGCTCCCAGCTGGAGGACGCGCACAAGACCATCGCCGCACTGGAGAACATTAATGTGAGTCTGCCGCCATCTACCGGTCAGCTGCAGGAACACATTTAGTGTGTTTGTAATGAGAACAAACGGATTTGATGGCGTTTTAAAACAAACATGTTGAAAACTATTTTTTATTCAATGAAACACTCGTTGGTCATTTTTATTGATTGTTTAACTAAATAATTTTAATTTTAGTTTCATATTCTATTCCTATAATAATAAAAAAAAATATCAATTCATTTCTTTTTACTCTTGGCCTTTTATATACAAGTTAATATGTATTTTCTTTTTTTTACACAGTCAAATGTTTGACTGTGTAAAAAAAATCATTCATTTTGAAATTTTTACATAAAAAAAAACAACAACTGTTAACCCCCCCCAAAAAACGATTTTATTTTTAAAATAATTAATTAAATGATTAGTTTAAAACAAATTCAACATAGAAAATATTCAATTCAGTTATTAAAATATGAAATTAAATTAAATTAAATTAAAATATGAAATTAAATTATAAATATTAAATTAAATATAAATTTAAAATGATAAAAAAATATTAAAAAAAATTAAAGTTTTGCGTTTTAAACGTTTCAACCATGTATTATTCTGATGACAACGATATACTTCATATGTAAAGACATCATTTCTTTTGACTTCTGTCTGATCAGGTGCCGTGTTTGATCAAAGAGCTGCTGGAGAAACACTGTCACTCAACAGGGACCCTACAGAAGTTCAAGATGATGTCTGCTCCCAACAACCACTCTGCTGCACCAAACGTCAACGGAGAAGCACACAAATGCCTGCCCAAATCTGAGCCGGGCCCCCAGAGGGCCACGGCCTTCATGCCCTTCAGACAACCACCGTCCGCCAAAAGTCAAGACGGCCTCCCGTGGCCGCCGGAGTCCAATCACAACCCTCCTTTCTCCGTGGCCGACATGAGCGACGCCATCTACGAGAACATCACCGCCAGACCTCAGCCGGTCTACCCCAAGACCGCCAAGTACTACGACCCGTCTAAAGGCCCCCAGGTGTTTGGAGAGCACCCCTCCCTGGCGGGCGGAGACGATATTAAAGTGTCACTGCTGGAGGAGGACGTGGTCCCTTTGACCCCCGTGTCGGCCCAGAACCTCCTGGAGGAGTTCATGCAGCAGCTGCAGGCTCACAAGGCGTCCGGTGGGGGGACGGAGCTGGGCCTGGAGTGGGCGGGTGGCGTGGAACCTGCTGGGTCGGACCGGCAGCTGCGTCTGACACCACAGCACGAGTCTATATAGTGGCGTCTGTCCACACACTTATTGATATAGATCAATAAGACGCATTCAGGAAGTGATCAGTGGGTAGAAATGTATGGAAGTATATCTACTGTATGTATTTGAAACGTTTCATTTTTTAAATTTAATTTTTAAAGTTATCTTTCAATATTTTATTCTTTTTAAATAATCTTATTAGTTTCAATTTATTTTCTATATTCAAATCTTGTTTTATTATTTAATATTTTCAACAATTAAAATAAAAAAAACGAGTTTAAATTTCTTTATTCTATTACATTTTTTATTTGTAGCCTTTTAAATTCAATATAATAAATATTGTCATGTTGGCACTAATTATTTTTGAATTATTTAAAAACAAATCCTTCATTTAAAAAATAAATTCTTCTTCATTTTTTAAATTAAAGTACTAAAATTATTCAATGCTTAAAAAAACAAACAAGAAAAGTTTCAACCAACCGTTCAAATATTTTGATGGCGCTGATATACTTTCATAGAAATGTAATGCAGGGATTAGTTGTGTTACAACTAATATATATATACTTTATATGTATATATGTATATATTGATGTTAACTGTTCAAAAAGGGATTGAAACTGTTAGCTATAGACATTTTAGTAAAAATATATTAGTCATTGAACCAAAATAGGAACCTATGAGTTGATTAATAATAGTTAATATTTATATGTATATGAAATGTATTTTAAAGTGTTAACAAAGTTTAAATTGTGTTTATTATATTGACTGACTTTTAGCGTTAACACTATTTAATTGTTAGCTTAGCAGGCTAATGCTAATAGCATCTTGTAGCTCCACAAATAAGTGTTAGCTGCTTAAAAACTTAAAAAAAAAATATTGATATATTTATTTTAATAGTATTTTATCTCATTTTATTTTATTTTTCTTCATGGACTAGGACTGAACATTATGCTAACAGTTAGCAGAAGCTAGTCACTGTGAGTACGTATTATGGTGAGTAATACACGATTTATATTCATTTCGATTTTTCTTTAGATACATTTTAATGTAACCTGACATTTAGTGAAACATTTATGAATGTAATTTGGACATATTTGGTGCCAAATAAAACTGAAATGTAGTTCTTCCTTTAATGAGTGTTAAAATGTTGACATTAGTCGCCCTTGATAATGCGATATAATTATTATCGGATTGCGTTTCCCTCATACGGATTAAAAAACGAAATAGTTTAGTTGACTTTATTGCTTGTTGTGTATTAATGTCCATGTTACTCTGGTATTCATTGTGTATTTTGTTTTATCCACGATTATTGTTTCCTCTTTTTGAAGCACACATAAAACACTCTGTCAATAATTCCATAAAACACAATAATTCACCGTTTTGTTTTCTTTAAACACAGACTTATGCACCACTTGGTCATTGCATTAAATCATTGAAATGTAGTTTGTTCAGAATGTAATACTTTTTTTTGTTTTGTGTATATTGTGTATATATATAAGTCATCAATTGTACACACAGTAAATAAATCCATCTAAACCAATTATAATCTTCGAATCCACTTGAGTATCTTCCTCTTCTTTTCGTCTATTTACTCTACTTTTATTCTCTACATGTCTGACAGTCCAACATATTCACTAATGATCTCATTTCCCATCTTTTCCTTTCTAAAAAAACTTTATTTCTATCGCTCTTTACACCACCTATTCATCTATCTTTCCCCTCTGGCTTCTGCTCTTTATGTTACAGTTGTAATCCACCCTGCCTTCACTCTCCTCTTCACCTACATCCAAGTTTGTCCATTACTCTCTTTGATTTATCCCAAATACTCTTTTTTTTACTCCAATTACCCAACTAACTTTCATTACCCTTCTCTAGAGAGGGCACGTGGGCCAAATCTGACCCGCCAAGTCATTTTCTATGGCCCGCATGAGCTTTATATAGATAGGTAGGTAGATGGATGGATGGATGGATGGATGGATGGATGGATAGATAGATAGATAGATGGATAAATCTAAAAGTAAAGCTATGACACAAGCTGTCATGAATAGTTAGCACATCTCTATAATCCCTCTGATCCAGGTTCAAGCCCCCCTTTACAGGCAACTCCGTATCTCTGTATAAGTTTCAACATCTTTTTACAAATAATTCAAACCAGCGTTCATTGTTAATTTACTTTAACTTAAAAATACCTCTTCTTTTTTTAACCCTTATTTTACATTTATTTCTCTTTTCGTGCTCACGGCAATTCATTCATGCTCCGAATGAGTAATCTAAGACAAAGACAGTATTTTCTAATGACGCTTCCTCAACATTAAAGACGAAAATACAAGTTATCGTGGCCACGTCTCTGTAAGTCCAGCGGTCGTGATATTCCAGCCGGGACAAGTTTGCTGAGCAGACACTGTCCTCCTTTCTCATTGGCCCCTGGATTAATAGGATCCCAGCGACTCCGATGGAGGATTATACGTTCCAAACTTTCACCGTCGTCCAGTCCCTGTTTTCATCTAACCATGGATTTGGTCTTTTAGGGGGGCTCTCGGGGGTCTTTTTTTTGGGGTGCCACTTAATGACATCACATGGAGGAACTTCCTGGTTCTCTTCTTGAGTAGGGGACCTCGAAGTGAAACTTTGGAATTTACATTTTTCAAATTTAATTTTATAAATGTAAGATCTGATACCATCAATATTTATTTCTTTTTAAGAGTTTTTGCTACTCTTTTGCACCGACCTTCCTAAGGATCTACTCGCTGATCTCCTACGACTGGAACATCTTACCTGAGCTCGGCTCAAAACCCAAAACCCTCCAGGGTGACCTTGAGATCTCCACGAAGCTCCTTCCGACGGACATCTTGTCGTCCACTTCGCCCTCTCGCTCTCGGCGAGGACTTCTTCTTTGAAGTAAAAAACCCGGCGCGTGTCGGTGGAGTCATGGTGGTGCTGAAGATGAAGTTCACGCAGCAGCGGCGGGTGCGTCTCGCTCAGGGCTTGTGGCTCCTGTCCTGGCTGGCGGTGGTTTGTGGAGCCTTCATCTCGACCCTCGGGATTTACCTGAAGACCGAGCTGCTCCGGAGGTCAGAGGTAAAAAAAAAAATGAATAAAAGGGACATTTGTTCACTTTTCTTAACACAAGAAATGTTTCTTCATGAAGCTGTATTTTATTATTTGAGTTTTTCAGCCTACTAAGACATACAGTACACATATTAAAAACAATAATACATGACGATTATAATAATAATACAAATAATACTAATACAAAAATAATTACTTTATAATCATTTGAGTTTTTCCGCCTGCTAAGACATACAGTACACATATTAAAAACAATAATACATGACGATTATAATAATAATACAAATAATACTAATACAAAAACAATTACTTTATAATCATTTGAGTTTTTCCGCCTGCTAAGACATACAGTACACATATTAAAAACAATAATACATGACGGTTATAATAATCATACAAATATTAACTAATCCAAAAATAATTACTTTATAATCATTTGAGTTTTTCCGCCTGCTAGGACATACAGTACACATATTAAAAACAATAATACATGACGATTATAATAATAATACAAATAATACTAATACAAAAATAATTACTTTATAATCATTTGAGTTTTTCCGCCTACTAGGACATACAGTACACATATTAAAAACAATAATACATGACGATTATAATAATAATACAAATAATACTAATACAAAAATAATCACTTCATAATCATTTGAGTTTTTACGCCTGCTAGGACATACAGTACACATATTAAAAACAATAATACATGACGATTATAATAATAATACAAATAATACTAATACAAAAATAATTACTTTATAATCATTTGAGTTTTTCCGCCTACTAGGACATACAGTACACATATTAAAAACAATAATACATGACGATTATAATAATAATACAAACATTACTAATACAAAAATAATAACTAATTCTAACTTCTACTTCACATGGTTTCCTCGGGTACTCCGGGGAAAACCTACTGTACACATTGGGTTATTAGATACTTTGTACCTCCGGGGTTATTGATCACACATTTAAAAATGCCCTTTATTGATCTGCTTTGCTGGATCCACATGTTCCAGACCAGATCAAAGTCCTCGACCATATCATACGACAAAAAAAAGGATGTGAGGTTGTCTTTGACGGGAGATTGATAACCAGTCGATGTAGTTATTTATAGGTCGTCCATAAGTATAATCTCTAAGCTCCAGTGGTATTATAACATTTCTAAAGAACCAGTTCAGTCATTCCAAACCTCAGTATCACAGCTCCCAAGAGTAGTGTGGTGCTGTTTTTATTGAACGTTTTCGATTTGAACTTTATTTAAACTATTAGCTTAAGATCATGAATGTGTCGTTTACCAGGTTACCTAACAATGCTATGACTGCATCTTGAGATATATTATGAAGATTATAGAAAATGTGCAGTCTTCAGAAAATATGAATTTAAATTCTCCTTTTTTTAAAAACCCAAATCCTCACATATGTAAGTAAGTAAGTAAGTAAGTAAGTAAGTAAGTAGGTAAGTATGTAAGTAAGTAAGTAAGTTAGTAACTTAGTAAGTAGGTAAGTAAGTAAGTAAGTAAGTAAGTAAGTAAGTAAGTAAGTAAGTAAGTAAGTAGGTAAGTAAGTAAGTAAGTATTTAAGTAAGTATTTAATTAATTAAGTAAGTAAGTAAGTAAGTAGGTAAGTAAATAAGTAAGTAAGTAAGTATGTAAGTAAGTAAGTAAGTAAGTAAGTAAGTAAGTAAGTAAGTAGGTAAGTAAGTAAATAAGTAAGTAAGTAAGTATTTAAGTAAGTATTTAATTAATTAAGTAAGTAAGTAATTAAGTAAGTAAGTAAGTACGTAAGTAAGTAAGTAAGTAAGTAAGTAAGTAAGTAAGTAGGTAAGTAAGTATTTAAGTAAGTATTTAATTAATTAAGTAAGTAAGTAAGTAAGTAAGTAGGTAAGTAAGTATGTAAGTAAGTGAGTAAGTAAGTAAGTAAGTAAGTAAGTAAGTAAGTAAGTAAGTAAGTAAGTAAGTATGTAAGTAAGTATGTAAGTAAGTGAGTAAGTAAGTAAGTAAGTAAGTAAGTAAGTAAGTAAGTAAGTAAGTAAGTAAGTAAGTAAGTAAGTAAGTAAGTAAGTATGTAAGTAAGTAAGTAAGTAAGTAAGTAGGTAAGTAAGTAAGTAAGTAGGTAAGTAGGTAAGTAAGTAAGTAAGTAGGTAAGTAAGTAAGTAAGTAAGTAAGTAAGTAAGTAAGTAAGTAAGTATTTAATTTAAGTAAGTATTTAATTAATTAAGTAAGTAAGTAAGTAAGTATTTAAGTAAGTATTTAATTAATTAAGTAAGTAAGTAAGACAGTAAGTAAGTAAGTAGGTAAGTAAATAAGTAAGTAAGTAAGTAGGTAAGTAAGTAAGTAAGTAAGTAAGTAAGTATTTAAGTAAGTATTTAATTAATTAAGTAAGTAAGTAAGAAAGTAAGTAAGTAAGTAGGTAAGTAAATAAGTAAGTAAGTAAGTAGGTAAGTAAGTAAGTAAGTAAGTCAAGACAATCCACAGATCACACCGTGTAGTAAGCATTGACTGCTTATCTCTCATTACCCCTGCCAAGGAGGTTATATAATTATCATTTGTCTGTCTTTAGCAAAATAACTTGAAAAGTTTTCAACATATTTGCACTTTGTACCTTTAAAAAATATAATAATAAAACAATCAATGCAGGGTTTGTGGAGTTTCAGCTAGATTAAGGAAAATTTTAAGGGAAACGGTATTCGTTTGAATGACTCCCTACCTTGTAGTGAACGACATTGTTTTCGTTGTTTTAGAGTTGCTAAAAATAAGAACAACAGCTTGAGAATACTCTGAGGTTAACATCACAGGTGGTCTAGTGGTAAATTCCGTTAGCGCTTTATCTCCCAAATGGTTTTTATTTCCAGTCAGGATATTACTTTTTTGTTGTTGCCGTGAACCAAAACCATATTGTTGATGTGTGTGTTTGCGGTGTTTGAAATGAGGTGACAAACATACACACTTGTGTTCAACTGAGTCAAGAAGATTCAATCGCAACTAACGTGAAAACCCGACTCTCCTGACTCACATGTTTGAAATGTTAAAGTCTTCCTCTCCAAGATGCAGTAAGTCCTTCAACTTGACCATGAACTTCGTCTGAAATCTGGGCGAACGAGAGGTTATGAGAGCGGAGTCCGTTATGACGTAATAATGGCTTCACTCCTCCTCCAGCCAGCTGTAATCACGCCCCACTTTGTTTATACAACGAGTCCCTTGGAGGTGGAGACTTCCTGGATTGATGATGTGCGGTGACAAACCTGCATGCTTGACCAACCACAGCAGAGTGGGCGTGGTTATGGTACCAACAAGATTTCATCTCCAGAAAAAGTGTTTTCAGTGGGCGGGGCTTAAGATAATTTTCCAATGTCAATATTTAAATTAAAAGAAAAGTTACAATAATCCACATCTTCTCTGTACCCTTGAGGTGATGGACAACTCGGAGATCCACCTGGTACCAAACATACTGATCCTGGTGGGCCTCGCCTCCATCGGGACCAACTGGGTGGCCGGCCGAATGTGCCAGGACTCGTTGGACGCCAGTCGTTTCCCGCGCTGGAAGATGTTTCTGCTGCCCTGGTTCGCCGTCGCCTCCACACTCGTCTACCTTCTCATGGCAGTCGTGGTGCTCAGCTACATCCTGCAGGGGTCGCTGGAGGAGTCGCTCAAGGTCAGTTTGTGGGACGATGGTGGGACTTTAGCGAGAGAAAAATGGTCTATGAAGATGTTCTGATGTGTGTTGACATCAGATCTGTGAATCAAATGGCACACTTCTCTAAGAGCACTGCTTTACAGTACACTGCAAGATAGTGCACTTTCTTTTGCAGTGCTCAAATTTGGACAGTGTAGTACTGTCTCAAATCAAACGCTGTTGCTACACACTTACAGGAAATGACTCGGCAGCTCCTTCTTCTACTACTTTGTAACGATGATCGCAACCAGTTGTTGAAACACTATCACCGACTCTTGACAGCACTTTTCACCAATTGACACAAGTTATTAAGTTGTGTTTCATTTTGTTGTTACTGTTATTGTTGTGTCGTTTTGTGGTAGAACGCGTCGTCAGAGACGTATCTTCTGTTTAGCGTCATGTACACCAAAATGGCGGCCATTAGGGTGGAAAGTGTCCATGGATCCACACTCAATTTTCTGGCTTTCTGAGTGCGCATTGTGCACTACATTATTGGGACGCACTTTTGCACTCAAAATACTAAGTGTAAGCGCAGAAGGGCACACTTTGGGACACACCCCTGGTTTAAAGTCACACATATTAGTTGTGTAAAAGTGAGAAAGTAGAGTTTACATGTCTTTCTGAAACGTTTTAGAAGCACAGAGCTGTTAGTTCGCTGTTATATCTTCGTTGCAGTTTCACAAGCTGTTAAGTGATCTTACTCTGAAGGCTTCCACCAAACTCAACCTTGAATTATGACGTTATCGCTCCACATTCAGGTGGGTTTGAGGAACGGAATCCGGTTCTACAAAGACACGGACGTACCCGGACGCTGCTTCCAGAAAGAGACCATCGATCGTCTGCAGATGGAGTTTCGCTGCTGTGGAAACACCAATTTCAAAGATTGGTTCGAGGTGCAGTGGGTCAGCAACCGATACTTGGACTTCACCTCCAAGGACGTCAAGGAGTGAGTACAGGCTTCAAATCTTAGGATAACGTAACGACATTGAGTGACATGCTCGATGGGAAGGAAGCGGAAAAGCAAAACAAATAAGGAATATAAAAAGTAAAAAAGTAATTTACTTGGAGGTCGTAGAAGTCGTAAAAAGTGCGTTTGGCATTGAAATGAAAAGGAAATAAATAGATGCAAAACAAAAGTAAACAGACACCAGAAGTCGAGATCAATGAGCGGTGAGAGGGAGCGAGGTTGAGAACGGATGAGAGAAAACACCGCAATCCATTTCTCGACTTTGTTTTTACGCCTCGAGGAAAATGGTTTCTGTGAACCGACGATTTAAAAGGTTGACGGTTCAAACCAATCTAGTGGTTTTGTGGCACATTCTCACGAGTGCAGAAGAAACACAAATAATACCCAGTACTCAGAAAGTCTCGTGTAGTAGTCGCGAGCGACGGGTTCGCTTTAGGCTTCATAACAATGATCGCAAATTAATGCTTTCTATGTAAAGTTTGGATTTAGAAAGTTATAGAGCAGAGTTTTGCAATGTATCCTACCTTTGACGCCACATACCGTGAGTTTAAAACTCTAAAATTAAAAAGATATATATAATGTTTAACAAGAAGGGATGTAAGTATATTATCTATCGAGTAAAATTGTACAAGAATTTAAATCATGTTGTATCTTTTGGCCAAAACTGAATATAAATTAACTATATCGTACAAAAATCCCAGTTATTTTTAAATTAATGTGGTTAAGTTTAAGGAATTGTTAGTTATCATTAACATTTATTAAAAATATACATATATTTGAACTAATTTACCAGCGGATGAGATATTTACTGATAGAAATGAATGAATTAATAAACAAACTTCCAGATAAAAGGATCAGAAAAATCTCAAATTATTAAAATATATTCCTTTTAAATGTCAAGTTTAAACTATACTTAGTATACAATAATTACTTCTAAAAATATAAGAATAAAGATCATTTATATGGGTAGAAGTGGATGAATGAGTCATAAAGATAAACATGTACTTTCATTTATTATATACTGTATAATTAAATATTTTTGATCTGCTCCTTCAAGGTCATAGTAAAAGTATTTAAATTCTTCTTCTGTACTCCAGTCGTATCCGCAGCAACGTGGACGGTCGCTACCTCCTGGACGGGGTTCCGTTCAGCTGCTGCGACCCGGTCTCCCCGCGACCCTGCCTGCAGAACCACCTGACCGACAACCAGGCCCACTACAACTACGAGTACCAGTCGGAGGAGCTCAACCTGTACAGCAGGGGCTGCAGGCAGGCTCTGATCGACTACTACATGGGCCTGATGAACTCAACCGGGCCTGGCGTTCTGTCCGTCATCATCATTCAGGTGGGTCAGAACATTTAAGAAATCTCTCCTGTTCCAATGCTCAGGAAGTATATTACACACATCAGAATATATAATATAATATAATATAATATATATATAATTCAAAATGACACATTTTGAAACTTTTTAAGACATTTTTAAGCATTTGTTCAGAATTATTAAATTCACTAGTTTCTGTATTAAAAGGTAGAATTAGTCTTTATTTAATAATTTAACATTTTTTAATATTCAATTTATGATTGAAATGTTTTTTAAGCATTAAATACATTTTCTTTTGCAATAACGGAATCCAATAATCTTTATATTAAAAGGCTATAATTGGTTTTTTTAAATTGAAAAATGCAATTACAAACCCCCACCAAAAAATACAATTCTTGATATTACAATTACGATAATTCAAAAATAAATGTTCTAAATTCAATGTTTTCATTAAATTCAATATAAGATTTTGATATAAAAGTGCCAACATGAATATATGAAATATATATATTTTTAGACAGTTCATTTTAATTTCTAATTCCAATAACTCAAAAATAAACATTCTAAATTATATAGTTTTACCTTACCTTATATGTATATATATATATATATATATATATATATATATATATATATATATACAGTATATATATATATATATATATATATATATATATATATATATATATATATATTTTTTATTATTTGTGCCAACATGAAATATATATTTTTACAAATACAGTTCAATATTCTAATTTCAATAATCCAGAAGTAAAGTTTCCAAATGCAATATTCTTTTAAACATAATCCTTTGAATTCAATATAAAAATAGTTGGTATAATAGTGACAACATTTTTGTATTGAATTAAAAATATGGCTATAAATTAAAATAAATAAATACTTTTATTGTGGAATTAGTTGAATTAAAACATCAAACTCTATGTGTAAAAAAAACACCTTTAAATACACATATTATTTATTTAAATTATTAAATATAAACAAATTCAGATTTCCAAATAAAAACTATTGAATTCAATCAAAAAAATGAAATGCTTTTAGTAAAAAAATACAAAAAAACATTTTAATAGTTAAATTCAACCCTTGAATATTCTGATGCCACCGATATTCGTCCAAACAAAGTCATCAGAATAAAAGAGGTTGACATGACAACGTCTTTCCTGAGCACTGATCATATTTCCTCTTTAACTATCACGACCCGAGGAAGATCATTCATACTCAGGTTGAAGCGAGCGTCCCTAAAACGTGGCCCCGGGGCTCGTCAATGTTGACTTTGAATGCAGCGGCACATGGTGACGACACCAGCCTGCTGTGAATAATGATTCACCAGTTACTCACCTGGAACACAGACACGTTCTGTGTCAGAAATGTAGTATTTTTCTATCATCTGGTCTCTTTTTATGAGGTGATCAGTCTCTGACATTATCAAGTATTAGTGTTGAATCTTCTACGTCATAAACGACTGCTTTTTTTAAATAAAAATGACAAATATCAAATTATGTCTGTCAAGAAAACAATGGCCGATTAGCATTTTCTCTTAGATTTCCTATATAAGTTGAACCCAGGGGTCAAAGTTGTTGAGTCGCTGTTGATTATAAAAATATTATTGATAATTATACAGACACTTCTAATATATATTTAAGAGAGTTCATGTACAAATAGTAATTTTGCGGCTTTAATTACCGTACAAAAATATAAAGGCAAATCTTTTAATTTAGAGTCATTTCTTTTTGCATAACTGGCAATAATTATAAACAATGTAGGTAATATAGGTGTTCTACAAATCTACAAATAGAATTTTGCAAACAATGACGAAAATAAAAATGTTCCTGAAACAAATTTTCAGGCTCTGAAACAAAATTACAGTTTTGCCAAGGAATATGTAACAAGGTGACCCAGATGCGAAAAGCTAAGATGACAATAAAGAAATAATATTTAATACAAAGACATAGTGCAAATACAACGAATGTCCAGCAGATGGCGGCAGTGTAACCAGAGTCATTTCTCTTAGGCCAACAATTACAATATTAAGGCCAACAATAGTCCGTAAATTAAAGAGACAGTTCAGGGCGGGCGTGGCTGCAAGTCACGAGATCCACTGGGGAAGAAAACAAAGACACAAAATCCAACTCATCAAAGAGAAGGAAAAGCGCCGCCGAAAAAGTGTTAAAGTAATTGATCAGAGTTCAACTATTCAAGATATAGGGAGAAAAGTGAGGGCAGCAGACCCCCATGTAAATCCAATTAGGTCAAAGTTTTCAATTAAAATGTACACCTTTTTATTACATAATATATAAGAAATATTTTCAGAATGTCTGCTTACTTAAACGGGGACAGAAGACCCAATATGTTCCAATTTTAATTAAATGTATAGCATACTTTTAAAATAATGATTATATCATTTTATATTGCAGATGCCTCTTTTAAATGTGTGTTCCTGACTGTCTTACCTCTTTATTATTTCAGCTGCTATATATTTATATATATATTTATATATATATATATATATATATATATATATATATATATATATATATATATATATATATACGTATACATATACATATATGCATATATATATATATATATATATATATATATATATATATATATATATATATATATATATATAACCCTGACTGTGTTTCAAATTGAAAGCATGTTCAAAGATGTTTAACACACTGTAAGATAATGTACATTAAACTATTTTGAACCCTTACGAAAATGCGTAAACCCAGGTTACACAGCGTAACCATGGTTCTACGAATGAATGCGAGGCCCTCCGCGTCATGAAGTAGAACCGGTGAGATGAACTCACTTTGAGACGAGACACGATGGTTGTTGTTATTGTTTATTGTGTTACAAAAGCCGCTGGTATTCGGACTCTCGTAGGAAACATCGGAACAAACTTTCAGTCATTGCAGTCGATCACAGAGCAACGATGAGAGATAAAAGTCTAATGTTTTTATCTTACAAACTGGTACGATATCATTTTCTTTCGAGCTTCAGATTCACAACATGCCATTAAGCAGAGAAGCGATGACAATAAAATGTGTTAAACTATCATTTTCTTTGAGATAAAAAAAAGATTCCATTGATTTCAAAGTGGTTTTGCACGAGAGACGTGGATTTATGAATCTTTCTAATGCATTTCCACTCACTCGGGAACAACTATATTCTATAAACTGCATCATAAACAAACCTAAAAATGGGTTTTTTCTTCTGTTGTTTTGCTATCAACGCTGGTGGAGCCAGCATTAAAAAAAAAAACCCATTGATCATATCATGAATGGTAGCTTGAAAATAAGGAATAACTCCACACTCGTGTCTGGCTCTCCTCAGATGTCGGTGCTGCTGAGCCTCAGGTATCTGCAGACGTCCGTGGAGGCGGCCATGGCTCTGGAGGAGCCCGAGGGCGACAGCGAGGGTTATCTGCTGGAGAAAGGCTTGAAAGAAACCATGGAGGACCTGAGAGTCAGAGCTCTGGTCCTGCTAAAGTTCGGCCAGGTGGACCCGGCGGCGGCGGCGGCGGCGGCGGCGGCGGCGGATGATAACGCCACAGAGAAAGATGCCCCCTCGACCCCGGCTAGCTAGAGGGGAGTCTGAGGATCCAGAGAGAGAGAGAGGGTGGGTTTTGAAACGTCAGGTTTTGATTCACACTCCACCGATGCTGAGGGGAAAACAAACATCTCTGCTGGGCAAGGTTTCAAGAGCGTGACGCCATCTGAGGATGTGTTCCGGGGATGAAGTAGTCGTTGGTGTCGTAGCTAGAGGAGGATCAGCAGTAGCAACACTTACACTTTCTGCTACTTTTACTGTGTTTTTCTTTTTTTTACAGAAGTGCACAACACATGTACAAACTTTGAAACAGATGTACAATTTCCTGAGACACATTTACAAAATTATAATTTCCTGAAAAACAAATTTACAAACTCTCAAACAAATGCACAATTTCGTAAAACAAAATTACAATTCCATGAAAGAAAATTATATTTACCTGAGACACATTTACAAACTTACAATTTCCTGAAAAATTTGATGACAAACTCTGAGACTAAATTACAATTTCCTGAAACAAATGTACAATTTCCCTGAAACACATTTACAATCTCTCAAATTTACAATTTCCTGAAAGAAAATTAGAATTTCCTGAGACACATTTACAAACTCCAACCCAAATTACAGTTTACTGTAACAAATGTACAATTTCCTGAAATACATTTACAAACTCTCTTACAAATTTACAATTACCTTAAACGAAAATAAAATTCCCTGAAAGAAAATTATATTTACCTGAGACACATTTACAAACTGTCAAACAAAATTACAATTTCCTGAAAAATGTTATGACAAACTCTGAGACGAAATTACAATTTCCTGAAACAAATGTACAATTTCCCTGAAACACATTTACAATCTCTCAAATTTACAATTTCCTGAAAGTGAAATAAGAATTTCCTGAGACACATTTACAAACTCCAACACAAAATTAAAATGACAGTTTACTGAAACAAATGTACAATTTCCTGAAATATATTTACAATCTCTCAAATTTACAATTTCCTGAAGGAAAATTAGAATTTCATGAGACACATTTACAAACTCCAACACAAAATTACAGTTTACTGAAACAAATGTACAATTTCCTGAAACACATTTACAATCTCTCAAATTTACAATTTCCTGAAAGAAAATTAGAATTTCATGAGACACATTTAGAAAATCCAACACAAAATGACAGTTTACTGAAACAAATGTACAATTTCCTGAAACACATTTACAAACTCTTAAATAAATTTATAATTTACTGAAAGAAAATTATATTTACTTGAGACACATTTACAAACTGTCAAACAAAATTACAATTTACTGACATAATATAATGTAAATTTTATGACAAACTCTGAGCCAAAATTACAATTTGCTGACATAATATAATGTAAATTTTATGACAAACTCTGAGCCAAAATTACAATTTCCTGAGACAAATGTACAATTTCCTGAAACACATTTACAATCTCTTAAATAAATTATAATTTACTGAAAGAAAATTATATTTACTTGAGACACATTTACAAACTGTCAAACAAAATTACAATTTACTGACATAATATAATGTAAATTTTATGACAAACTCTGAGCCAAAATTACAATTTCCTGAAACAAATGTACAATTTCCTGAAACACATTTACAATCTCTCAAATTTACAATTTCCTGAAAGAAAATTAGAATTTCATGAGACACATTTACAAACTCCAACACAAAATGACAGTTTACTGAAACAAATGTACAATTTCCTGAAACACATTTACAAACTCTTAAATAAATGTATAATTTACTGAAATAAAATTATATTTACTTGAGACACATTTACAAACTGTCAAACAAAATTACATGACATAGTATAATGTAAATGTTATGACAAACTCTGAGACAAAATTACAATTTCCTGAGACAAATGTACAATTACCTGAAACACATTTACAATCTCTCAAATTTACAATTTCCTGAAACAAAAGTACAATTACCTGAGACACATTTACACTCTCTCAAACCTAATTACAATTTATTGAAAACAATGTACAATTTTCAGAAATAAAATAACAATTTTCTGAAACACATGTACAAACTCTGAAACAATTTTTTCTAAAAAAAAATGGTCAAACTCTGAGAATAAATTTACGATTTGTTAAAACACATTTACAAACTCTTAGAATTTTTTTTTTTTTTTAATTGCTGAAACAAATTTACAATTTCCAGACACACATTTACAAACTTAAAAACTTACAAACAGAAGCAAATGTATAACTTGTCTATTGTTATTTTGTTTCAGCGTTTGTACATTTGTGCTGCACTTCTGGGCCACCGTAGTTTTTCAACATGTAGACGACAAACTTTGAAAAATCATAAAACGACAGCATGAAGTATTACGGTGATAATAAAGGTAGACATTTGTAACAGCTCTGTTGTGTGTGTGTGTCTCTCTTGTGTTAGGACTAAAGTGTGCCACTTGTGTGTCACTGAAAGGATGGATTAGTTGTGTGTCCGTGACCTTCTTGAAGCGTTCACCTCATTTATTGTGTCAGCTCCGGAACAATCTGATAATCCTGATGATCCACACAGTGCTGCACCAGCAGGTCTGACCCTCGCTGACCACAGACCAGTCGTACTGCGGCACGTCAGAGACATAATCCACACGTATCAACATTTAAAGGAACTTTAAATGGATGAAATATCAAGATATTGTTCAATTTAAAAAATAATTTGGTGGTGAACAATTGAGACTTTTAACAAAATCATTAAAATACATTTAAAGATGGATTTAAGAAAGAAAAGAAATGCCAAAAACAATCATAATCGGGAAAATGTACGAGAAGGGCGCAGAAGTAATGTACGGACAAGTTTTATGGGTTTATGCTGGAGCCTAATAAAGTATTTCAGAACATCAGAAAAAAATATCCAGCCTTTCTTTTTTGTCCCATCAATCTGTTTATCCATTTTTTTTAGTTAGGCAGAGGTGATAAATACTAAGTACGTACAGGAATAAAATCAATCAATTTTTGTGTTTGCAGAACAGAATAAAAGAATGAAATATTATAACCAACAAAGTAAACAATCAAAAAAGGAACCAATGCAGGCATTCTGTGGCACAGAGTTATTGTTTTTTTAAATATAGTTTTTATAATGTAATACAATACAATGTAAAACAATATAATATAATATAATATAATATAATATAATATAATATAATATAATATAATATAATATAATATAATATAATATTATATTATATTATATTATATAACACAACACAACACAACACTACACTACACTACACTACACTACATTACACTATTACACAACACAACACTACACAACACAACACAACACAACACAGCACGACACAACACAACACAACACTACATTAAACTACACTACACTACACTACACTATAACACAACACAACACAACACAACACTACACTACACTACACTACACTACACTACACTACACTACACTACACTACACTACACTATAACACAACACAACACAACACGACACAACACAGCAAAACACAGCACAGCACAACACAGCACGACACAACACAACACTACATTAAACTACACTACACTACACTACACTACATTACACTATAACACAACACAACACTAGACTACACTACACAACACAACACAATACAACATAATATAATATAATATAATATAATATAATATGATATAATATAATATAATATAATATAATATAATATAATATAATATAATATAATATAATATAATATAACATAATATAATATAATATAATATAATATAATATAATGTAATATAAAACAATACAATACAATATTACATAACATAACGTAACGTAACGTAATGTAATATAATATAATTATTATAATAATAATATACAATAATATCATAATGGTTTATATATTTCCACCAGAGGGCGCCAACACGCCGTGTTCTAATGACACTCAAACTAGTTTCTATAAGAAACTTATGACAACATTAAAGCTCATTTTCAGCGTTTATTGACATTAAGGGAATCATAACTTCCAACATTAAGACAAACACTTATATTTACAGCCATCCGCGGGCATGCTGCAGCTATAACGCTTTTTATCTCCCTCGAAACTGCTTTTATTTGCTTCCTTTAATGCGCATTTTTAAGCATAAAGAGCTGATAAGACATGGAGTTTAAAAAAGTGTGAATGAGTCGCACAGGAAGGAAGATGAATGTTTGCAAGAGGAAGAGGTTTGCACGAGGAAGAGGAGGAGTGAAGCAAATGTCAAAACTTCTTGAGCTTCTCTTTGTGACTCATTAGGTTTTTCACAAATGGCCTGAATTACGTCCGTTAATGAGGCTCTTTCTGCGGCTGCATCACCTGAGGAGCCGCCATGGAGGAGACGCTCCTGGAGATAATGGAGGATTTCATGGAGAGTGCGCTGGTTCACTGGGTACGTCGTTTATCTCTCGCCACAGAAAAAAGGTCATCAATTCTCTCACGTATGGTTGGAAACTGTACACATCCATCCACGTCTCGTTGGGAAAAAAAAGTACCTTAAAGCATCTAAAAGTTTTAATAATAGGATTATTTACTGATAAATAAATGGATAATACAAGAAATCTACAAGTCATAGAACTTCTCCTTTTTTTTTTGTTTCCACTTCCTAAACCAACCGCCATGTTTGTTTATTTCAAAATACAAAACAGTTAATTTACACCGTTCTCTTTGAGTCATTACGAGGAAACCCAAACATGTATGTTTAAAGTGAAATAATAGATACTTAAACATGTTATTTATTGTTGCTGAGATATGTTTAATAACTCTTTGACATAAATAAATAAATACAAATAATTAAATTAATTTATTATCTGGACAACTTCACATAAAAATATCACTGTTTTGATTTTGCTAATAACCTTAAAATAAATATACGTATCACCATACAGGGGTATTTGATATATTGCGATATATTTATAGTGATACTGTAGGAACAAGGATATATTTATAATAAATAATAGAATCAAAATAATCTGGCGATATGACACGTATCACGATACAGGGACAACAATACGATATATTCTGAAACTGTAGTAACAAGTATATACGTAAGTAAGTAAGTAAGTAATTTGTATTTATACAGTGCTTTTCCAGACCAGGGTCACAAAGCGCTTAAACAATCAAAACAATATTCAATAAAGTATATACTTTAAAGATCAAGATAAAACTGATAAAACAACAGGAGTTCCAGAAAATCAAGGAAAAGCCTGAACAAATAAAAACGTCTTAAGTTAATTTACACCGTTCTCTTTGAGTCATTATGAGGAAACCCAAACATGTATTTTCTGTAGTTTAAAGTGAAATAATAGATACTTAAACATGTTATTTATTGTTGCTGAGATATGTTTAATAACTCTTTGACATTAATAAATAAATACAATTACTTAATAAATTAATAATCATGACAACATCACATAAAAATGCCACTGTTTTGATTTTGCTAATAACCTTAAAATAAATATAGGTATCACTGGAACTACAGTTTTGTTATCAGTTTTATCTTGCCCTTTAAAGTATGTACTTTATTGAATATTGTTTTCATTGTTTTAAGCGCTTTGTGACCCTGGTCTGGAAAAGCGCTATACAAATAAAAATTACTTACTTACTTACCATACAGGGGTATTTGATATATTGCGATATATTTATAGTGATACTGTAGGAACAAGGATATATTTATAATAAATAATATAATCAAATTAATCTGGCGATATGACACGTATCACGATACAGGGACAACAATACGATATATTCTGAAACTGTAGTAACAAGTATATATAATATAATATATATATTTGCTGCAGAAACCTCAACATAATGAGACTATTGATGAACCGCTCCTAGCTCAGATGCTGTTGCAAATATTAGAAAATTAAATCAAAATATTTGTTATATCTGGATCATTTCATGAATATGTTAAAAGTCAAGGATTTTATTTGTCGCACCTTATTATAATTACTAGTATTAGATTTAGAAAGTGTACTTATAGTGTATTGGAAACATGTCGGACTCTTGTGTATCTTGGGGACTCAATTTTCTGTAGTTTAAAGTGAAATAAAAGATACTTAAACATGTTATTTATTGTTGCTGAGATATGTTTACTAACTCTGACATAAATAAATAAATACAATTACTTAATAAATTAATAATCATGACAACCTCACATAAAAATACCACTGTTTTGATTTTGCTAATAACCTTAAAATAAATATACGTATCACCATACAGGGGTATTTGATATATTGCGATATATTTATAGTGATACTCTAGGAACAAGGATATATTTATAATAAATAAGAGAATCAAAAATAATCTGGCGATATGACACGTATCACGATACAGGGACAACAATACGATATATTCTGAAACTGTAGTATATGTGTATATATTTGTAGTATTGTCGAGTACTTGACTCTGGTGTCCCAGAATTTACAGACCACATGACTCTTGATGAAGTCGTAACTGCTTGCATTTGTTTTTTTAAACAAAAATATGTCCAAACTTTAAAAACGTCTGAAGTCGACTGTATCCTCTCGTCCTCAGTCTTCGCAGGGATCTCGAAGAACAACATGGTACATTTAGCTGCGGAGGACTTAATGACCGATGCCCTTTAGCGATAGCAAGTTCAATTTGAATTAAAAATAACCAAACGCTTTGAATATTTGCATGTTATTTGTAAATAATATATATATATTTTTATTATACACACACTTAGTTGAAATAAAAACCATAAATAACCATTAAAAAGATTTAAAAGCCCAGAAAAACGCGCAAACTTTTTTCTTCTGATAGTCAATTCAGTATCATTAAAAAAATAAAATAAATTATTATCAGTATTTTCTCACGACACTATTTCATACCAAAAGAAGTACTGAAGAATGTATTTTCTTTGATGCAGAAACCTCAACATAATGAGACTATTGATTGATGCTGTTGCAAATATTAGAAAATTAAATAGAATTATTTTTTATATCCCGATCATTTCCTGAATATGTTAAAAGTTAAAAGGATTTAATTGGTCGCACCTTGATCACGTGTGTAGTACTAGATTTAGAAAGTGTACTTATAGTGTATTGGAAACATGTCTGACTCTTGTGTATCTCGGGGACTCAATTCTTATCAGGTGTTGATGTATTTCACCTCCACACTATTGAGACGTTTATCTATCCTGTCAATCATATGTCAGAGTCAATGCTGTCTCTCTGTGAGTGTGTGTGTGTGTGTGTGTGTGTGTGTGTGTGTGTGTGTGTGTGTGTGTGTCTAGCACTGCTGCAGCCACACACACACAAACCACACACACAGAACCGGCTTCACTTACTCGGAAAATCTTTTTTCTATTTTCTTTTTCTTGTTTTATAAATTCTCACACAACTATTGAATCGCTTTGCAGCAAAACTAAAAACTAAAATAAACGTTTTTATTTAGTAAACTTAAAAAACAACAACATGTCAACAAAATGGCCGCCGTCGTACATCCAACAATTCTTTTACTAGCAACTCCCAGTGTAACGTTATCATTTAAACCCATTAAAAAGGTGATTTAATGAAACTTAAGATTGAGAAGAAGGGACTCCAGCAGCAGGACAGGTTTGATACTTTTGTTTTTGTCCTCCTGAGTTTCTTTCTCCAACAGTTGGCTGCTAAAGCGTTAGCCACGTGCTAACCTCACTCACCATTAGCAGTGACTATAGTTTTTAAACAAGGATAGTCACATGAGAGTAGAAACAAACGACTACGTGAGGTTAACTGTTGAATGAAATATAATATTAATGATTAAATATGTGCGTTAAATGATACACTACAGATTAAGACCTTCAAATGGAGTAAACATCTCTTTCTAGAGAAAATAAACACTTATAAACTTATTTTAATATTAATACAAAATCTGCAATGTGTTGTTCGCTGGAGAATAATTCATAGACATGGAGAGTTTAGTAGATGGAAATGGAAAACATTTTTTTTTTTCAATTGAGTCAGAAAAGTGCATCATCGATCACATAATCCTATGGATTAGTTAAATAAACATTCCTTGTACATCAAAATTACTCAAGTCTGATCCTATTTGGCAAACAAAGCATTTTGGGTAGGATTCATTTTGACTACAACTTGACTACTAGGGTTGTGAGAAAAAAATCAATACAGCGATATATCACAATATATATTTTTATATTTTTACAATACTGTATCGATATTAAAAAGCACTATATAAATTTCTTTATTTTTCCAAAAAATGTATGTTTTTTTTTAACTTTCAAATGACACTTTATATTTATCATAGTTATTTTACGTGTTATACTTTGATAAAGTGTGTTTAAAATAAAGAATTCGATTTTATATTTATTTATTTACAACAATAAGGAAATATTCAGAGCTTTAGTTTTTGTTTGTTGCAATAAAACCTCCGCTAGCTAACCGCTAGATGGCAGCTACATTCTACAATGAACATTGAAATTCTGCGAGATGTGTGCGATTTTTACTGAGGACGAGAGGATACAGCCAACTCCAGCATCTTTTAAAGCCGATGTTTGGACATATTTTGGTTTGAACATATTTTGGTTTGAACATATTTTGGTTTGAACATTGAACAAATGAAAGTTACGACTTCGTCTAGAGTCATGTGGTCTGTAAATTCTGCGACACCAGAATCAAGTACTCGACAATACTACACATATCCTTGTTACTACAGTATCACGATATGTATATCGCAATATATCAAATAACCCTGTATAGTGATACATATTTTTATTTTAACATTTTAACATTTTTTATGTGAGGTTGTCCAGAAAATTAATTAATTAAATTATTTTTTATTTATTTATTTATGTCAGCGAGTTATTAAACATGTCCCAGCAACAATAAATACATGTTTAAGTATCTTTTATTTGTATCTTTTATTTCACTTTTAACTACTCAAGTACTCGACAATACTACAAATATATCCTTGTTACTACAGTATCACGATACGTATATCGCAATATATCAAATAACCCTGTATCGTGATACGTATGTTTATTTTTTTATTTTAACAGTGGTATTTTTTATGTGAGGTTGTCCAGAAAATTAATTAATTAAATTATTTTTATATATTTATTCATGTCAAAGAGTTATTAAACATGTCCCAGCAACAATAAATTCATGTTTAAGTATCTTTTATTTCACTTTAAACTACTCAAGTACTCGACAATACTTCAAATATATACTTGTTACTACAGTATCACGATACATATATCGCAATACATCAAATAACCCTGTATCGTGATACGTATGTTTATTTTTTTATTTTAACAGTGGTATTTTTTATGTGAGGTTGTCCAGAAAATGAATGAATTAAATTATTTTTATATATTTATTCATGTCAAAGAGTTATTAAACATGTCCCAGCAACAATAAATTCATGTTTAAGTATCTTTTATTTCACTTTAAACTACTCAAGTACTCGACAATACTACACATATATACTTGTTACTACAGTAAATACATTTTGCAATACATCGCATCATTGCCCCTGTATCGTGGTTCCTATCGTGACCTAGATTATTGCAGATACACTCAAAATATAAGGTTAAATGTATGTTTTTTGGAGATTTAATTGTGTTTAAACTAAAGTGTGGATAACTACCATAACATAATATTTACATTTTAGTGAAAAGATGGGACCGATTGAGGTTAAAACATTATATTTATGGATATTATTTCCAGAAACTCGGCTGCTGGTTGCATATAGAGCTCAGAGGCAACCGTGTGACCTTTTTTTTTTTTTGAACATCTCTGGGTAGTATTCTCCAGCATAAACTCCCAGTCAGGGGTCACTCGCGCCTGCAGCCGGTCTAGGTTAATTGTGTCAGGGGGGCAGATGTGCAGTGACACAAAAAGAAAGTCTCCTCCACTGAAGGACATCTTCTCGTTATCGTCCCGATGCATCAACAATGTCACAGCGTCGGCGGCTCCACTGCCGAACCGGTCTGTTTACTGACGGAGCACTTTTATCAGGTGCAGGTGGGAATAAACCTCATTATATTGCAGTTTGCTTTGGCACGGCTCTCGTGGGCAAGCGAGACCTTGGCAGCGCTCCTGCTTGGCTGCCTGTCACTGTGAAGTGCTTCCCCGGCGAGAGACTAGAGATCCCACCTGTCCGGACAGGTGCAGCCTCTCACGAGGCTTCCTGTGCGAAAAGAAATGCTTTGGCCTCTTCCATCTATTTATGCCTCCTCTCTGTTTCTCGATTTCTTCTCAAACCCAAGATGTGTCTCTTCTCTGACTGGCGCAGGTGCAGATGTTTGAGAAGATGGTGGACCGGGACGTGGTTCTCTCTGATCGATACATGGAGGTCGAGTCCAGCTCGGGGAGTTCCCGGAGAAGCTACCTCAGGCTCACGGATGGGATTTACCTCAATGAGGTTATGAGGATCATGTAAGATTGATTTCAACTTTCTTTTATTTATGGAACAAAAAGCTAAATCATTTAAGTCATAAATAAAAAAGCCCATTTATTGATTTAACTAGACCAAGGGTTAATTCCCTTTAGGGGCCACATTATATACTTTGACGATTGTAAGGGGCCTTCAAGCCAGAAGAGAGACGGGAGGAACCAACGGAGATTGAATATGATGGGAAAGCGTAATGAAAAAAAAAAAGAATAAAAAAGACTTAATAAAATGCTGTTATTTGATTGCATTTATTAATATTATTCACTTTTTCATTTATTTTTATTTAATGATCAATGATTAAAAAGCAGTTTAATATTCCATACTTAATCAAACTAATATTTAATATTAAATAAAAACAAATTAAATGTAGTTATTCAGTGATTAAAAATCAGCTTTATATAAAATAAGCTATTTTATCATGTAATATTTCATTTATATACATTTCATTTTTAAATATGATATAAAAACAATCCATTCTAAATGTTATTGCCCCTAAAAGGTTATAAAATAATGAAAAAAAGTCCTCAAACTAAGATCTTTAATGAGGCCGGAAAACAAATGTGTTTGAGGTATCCTTTGTGTTGTCTCTAGGTCAAGGTCAACGACCTCCCTGGCCTCCATAAACAATATGCAGTGGTGGAGGTCGTTCAACTTGACCCAGAGACAACACAACACATTCGTTTTCGGGGCCACTGGGTCACCTAATGGCCCCCGGTACGTTCTTGTGCCCAAGTCTCAACTAACTAAACAAAGATTGTGTGTGTCTGTGTGTACACACTTCATAAATCACTTAAATGTTTTATTATTAGAAACAAGAAATGACAAACAATCGATTTTTAAAATATTTTGGGTGTTATTTCATTTAATATCACTAGTAAGTAAACATGGATGTGTTGCTGTTGTTGCCATGGCAACAAGCGGCGAAGAGAGTAGAAAGACTTTTATTGAATTATGAATTAAAGTCTTCTTCTGCCTCTTTGTGTCTTCCTAAAACTGTTTTATGTGCGGTTTGTTTTTTGTTTACTTGTAAAGTCTTTATACAAACTTGAAAAAGCTGAATTTCAGAATGCAATTTTATTTAAAACGTGAACAATCTTTGGTTGTATTTATATGATAAACCACAATTAAGTTGTCGCATATATACATAACAATTAAATGTTTCAGCAAAGAAGGCGACAGAAATGCATGATAAAATAATACGTCATATTCCCTTCATGGTTCATTTTGCGTTTAATGTCATTGTTCGCCAGAAATAAATGAAAGTGTAGTTTGTCAAAAGAGACTTTATCGCCTCAAAAATCACATTTTCAAGAAGTGCCAGAAAAATATAAAAGGTTTTGGATCATTTTTTTTCTCTCCCCTGACAACACAAATCTATTCTCACATTGTCCTGCTGGCACTTGAAAATGTGGCATAATTGTATGAGTTATCGATTTTGCCACAAACTGATAGTGAATTAAAAATGTGCTCTCCCGGTGCACTTGACTGGATCATTACATTTTTATTTACTCTGCTAAAATGGATGCTTTCTTGTGATCGATAGGAGCTGACTCTTAGATCAGATTGCACAGAACAATAACTTCCACCATCTCTCATTCAAGACATTTTCACTTTGGTGGGAGTGAACATCCATTTGTGTTGGTCAAACCCAAAAATGAAATATAATAACAATGTTATACAGTAGACAGAGTGTAGTAAACATAGAGTCCATGTCCAGTTCATGGTACATGTACATTTTCCTCCTCAAAAACACGAAACAACAAGGTCACATTCAAGATATCTTCAGCGTCTTCCTCCATCTGTTAACCCTAATGTTTCCAAGAAATCCCTTTTCGCTCGTGCCAACCTTTTGGGACTTTGCGTACTGGCCTAGTTTTAGGGCCGTGGCTCTCCAGCTATAAGGGTGCGAAGAGAGAACAGAAGAAAATAAATAAATTATTCCGCGTTAATTAGTACGAAGCAAAAATAGCTGCCTATGGGGATGTAAGCGGTGATAAATAACACTTTTGCATAGGTTAGCTTTACATTACAACAGGGAGTTGTGCGTAGATGATGGCTTTACATCCTTGTCTAAAAACGCAACTTTAATGTTTTTTTTTAATAATTAAGAAACAGCTAAATCTTTTCTAAAATACACTCAGTTGAATTAATAAATTGTGTCGCAAAAAGCCAGCTCTATATAAACAGGGAAATATTAGCAACTTGTCTAACATTTATAATTCATAAATAAATGGATTTTGGTGTTTATTCTATTAATATTTATCCACTAAAAATACTTTGTAACAGGTTTTTAGTAGAACACATTTCGCTAACTATCGTTACCAACCTAAAATAAATTATATAAAGAATTATTTAGATAAAAACATCCCTCAGTTTACACATTATAACATGTGTATGTCAAAGTAGAGATTGAAATCCGGTAGGATCTGGATTCCTACTAGTACGGATTAATAATTCCAATCTGTACTAGTACAGATGATGCTACTGAACTGGGATCTTAATAATATTGATATGGGTTAGGGTTAGGGTTTGATCCGAATTTCTACTATTAGAATTGAAGATTGTCCGGGTAGAATTCCCATTTATACTAGGACAGATTGGAATTCCAATATTCAGATCCCAATACAGTAGTATGATTCCAATCTCTCCTAGTAGAGATTGGAATTCACTAGTAGAATCTGGAATTCTAAGGTAAGGTAAAACTTTATTGATCCCTCAGGAGGTCTCCTTTGGGAAAGGGGTTTAAAGATTTTTCTCATAGGACAGATTGGAATTCCAATAACCAGATCCTAGTTCAGTACTAGTACAGATTGGAATTCAAGATCCTACTGGATTCCTATCTGTACAGTGACATATACACATGTATTTAGTGTTCAACTAGCAACTTAAACATAAAGTGAAGCAACGTTAGGCTAATGCTAAGTTTGATGCTCTTCTAATTTATTCAAGGATTTTTCAAATGCTTAAAAAATAAGGAGAGTAAATCTACTGGCGATAGATGCCGATAAAAAATAAGACTTATCGTACCTTGAAAAAAAAAAGTTTTAAGATAGAGACAAGGTTTGATTGACGGCCAGAGAGTTTAAAGATTACACAGAATTTAGTTGATGTTTCATCCAAAAGCAGAACTAAAAAAAACAACATTCTGTGTTCTACCGCTTTTAAGTTTGTATGGAACCATTAAATGAAAACTCCATTTGCTTCAGTCAAGGGCACTTATGCTTTTCTTCATTAAAAATCTCCAGTCAAAGAGCTCCGCGGGTCATTCAGTCCTTGTCGACTTCGTCGTAACCAATCAAATGTTTAATTATGCCAAATGAATGGAAGCAGAGAGCGGAACAGAACAAGTCCAACCTGACAGCTATGGAAAAAAATACCTGTGTTGTTGTGTAAACACAGGTCTAGCTGTCAGTGTTTACTCAATACAAATCTGATAATTATGTTGTATTTGTGTATTAGACTCAATGCCACATGTATTTTATAATCAATCAAATTATTATAATTGTTTGTTTTTAAATGATTATTATTATTAGACTTTAATTAGATGAAAAACATTTTGTGAGTTGTGACACTTGAGCTGTGAAGAAAAATTTACTACATAATGTGTTTTAAGTTGACATCTTATTATTTGATATTTAAAAAAAAGTATTTGTCGTTTGGTTTAATGATAATCGTATTTTTTGATGTCTATATATATATGTCTATGTCCATTAAGACCTACAAATATTAACACTGTCATATGTATTCATGCTTAAAGGTATATTTGTGTTTGTTTCAGAGACCCTAACCCCAAAGTGGAGCGTCTCTATGAGAGCAGGACAGACGACCACATTCACAGAGTTCAGAACTTCTCCATTTTGAATCGACACATCAGAGCCTTCTATCAGGTAATAGCAGTTTTATGCAAGTTTGAATTGGGAATTTGGATGTTTTTGAAGTTGTTTTTGGAGATTTTAAGGGTGGAATTAATTATTGTAATTATTAGGGATGAACCAATATGACTTTTGTGGTCCCGATACTAATGCTGATACCTGGGCTATGAATACCATTCGATACTGATGCTGTTACCAGGGCTTTGAGTATCAACCAATATCTATGCTTATAGCTGGGCCTCTAGTACCGATCTATACTGATACCAATGCAGATGCCGATACCTGGGCTTTGAGTACTTATTCGATACTGATACCAATGCAGCTGCCGATACCTGGGCTTTGAGTACCGACTGATACTGATACCAATGCAGATGCCGATACCTGGGCTTTGAGTACCGACTGATACTGATACCAATGCAGATCCCGATACCTGGGCTTTGAGTACTGATCGATACTGATACCGATGCAGATCCCGATACCTGGGCTTTGAGTACTGATCGATACTGATACCTATGCAGATGCCGATACCTGGGCTTTGAGTACTGATCGATACTGATACCAATGCAGATCCTGATACCTGGGCTTTTAGTACCGACTGATACTGATACCAATGCAGTTCCTGATACCTGGGCTTTGAGTACCGACTGATACTGATACCAATGCAGATGCTGATACCTGGGCTTAGAGTACCGACTGATACTGATACTAATGCAGATGCCGATACCTGGGCTTTGAGTACCGACCGATACCGACACCAAAACCTGGGCTCTCAGTATCCGATACGGATACGGATGCTGATACCTTGACCTGGAGTATCGACCGATACCAATACCTGGGCTTTGAGTATCGACCAATACCAATCCGAAACCAGTGTTATAATATTAACTTTCTCGCTGTACTGCGAGATAACACTGATCATACTATGAATTAAAAGATGACTAGATATCATAATTACATTTTAATGTACTATTTAAAATGTAACAATAAAGGAAATAAATGCTTCAAGTTTAAATTAATTAACCCTCATGTTATCTCAGGGTCAAGGTGACCCGAAGGCCTGGAAACAAATGAGTTTGTGGTATCCCTTGTGTTGTTTAGGGCGTCAAAGTGACCCAAAGTCCAACACAATAGTGATACCGCGAGCGCATTTGTTATTCGGGCCTTCGGGTCACCCTGACCCTGAGATAACACAAGGGTTAGACAATATGTAGAAAAAATGAAAAATATGGTTTCACAGCAAATCATTAAGTTTAATGTACATTTTTTAGTTTAAAAAGGGGTCAGATAAAATGATAAATGCTTAATTAAAAGCCAGTTAAGTATCACTCATTAACAGAATATTTTCCCGTAAATAGACGTTTTTACAGCCGTAATAACTGGGTCATTATTTATCGTAGCATATTATAGCATCCAGGAAACATACGTCGTTTTAATCATTCACACAAACAATTTACTGATTACTAAACCCAGAGTTGCTGATCATCAAACCTGACATGTTACATGCCTGATTTTATTTCCCACCGCAGTAATGCCTGCCGACAGACAGTCGATAACACAGTTGCTCAATTATTCAAATATGTTTTGTCCTTGATTTAGTCATCGACTGCACTTTCTGGAAATCTCCTATTTACTCCCACTTCCCTTCAAAAGCTTTTTCTACTGAGGACCGGGTGGTGTAATAGTTTTTTTTTTTTTTCTTTGCGGCTGGACTGAAATGACTTCCAGCTCATTATAGATAGAAAAAGCCTCGTAAAAATCTGAAATATCCTTCCCAAACATAACTCAGGGCTGCGGCAAATGGCGAGGGAGGCTTGTACTGCTGTAAAGGTGGAAAATAACAGAAGATGGAGGAGTGAAGTGAAGCTGGACTATCAGTCCAGTGAATAACCTCAGGATATTGCACTGTACTGCACTCTAGGGTGTGTGTGTGTGTGTGTGTGTTCACTAAATAGAAGATGAAACATACAACGTTTCCACGTTGTCACTACTTATCACCAGACAAATACTGAGGAAAACACAAGCCGCCAAATTAGCGAGTTCGCCGTCGTGACCACGAATAAAAATCGAGAAGAAAAGCATCATCTCATAACCTCACACACACACACACTTCAGGAGGAAGTGACACGACTCTTCCTCTGTTTTCAAATCCTCCCCGAGAGCAAGTCAGGTGGCCCCCGGAACACAAGTTTGTCACACACAACACGAGAGCCGAGAGCATCTCGCTTCCTCATTTTCGCTGAATTACTAATGTCCCTTGAAAGCTCGCAGCAGCAACAGCACCAGACACCGGCGATAATTGGAGGCTCGTATCGGTCGCATCAGAATTTTTCCTCTTTTCAATCCGCATCGGTCACAATCCCTCCCCCGTTCTTTATGGGAATATATGTGTTTACAGGCCCCAGTGTGTCGGTGCGACAGGAGTGCGACTCGACAGTGTTCAGCCTGCCAGGGCTTAATTTTCTCCGCCGTGACCTCGACTGTGTATTTTCCATGCGTGCAGATGTGCTGCTAAGAGATAAAGTATAATACTATTGTGATGCTTTTTTTTTTTGTTCCGTCCTAATTTAGTCAGGAGGGCTTTTGTCTGCGTTAGCGCCGCGTAGCTATTTCTGTCATCCTGACAAAGCTAAAAGAAGAAAAAAGCAGAACAATATCTCAGCATTTCCTCCCCAGTGACGGTCAGAACAATAAACAAAACAAAAGCTGTCGTTATGATGATGTAATTGCTTAAATGCGACATTTAAATATCGTCATAAAAATGTTGTGTTTAAGACACTGGCAATAAAAGATTCTTATTAAATGAACCGATAGTAAACATTGGACCGAGAACAAAATGTCAGCGTATTTTTAAACATTTAAAATAAAATGAAAATTATATTGAAGTATATCTTAAGCAAATGTAATGGTTTAATTTGACATTTCAAATGTTGAAACTTTGATTTGTGTTTCATTCTGGTTATTCAAGAACTTTATTATTCATTTAAAAAAATAATTTAATTCAATAACTTATATATCGAAAGGCAGAATTAGTTTTTATCGAATAATTGAATTATATAATCTATATAGTAAAATGCTTTTTTTTTTACAATAATAGAATTTTTAGAAATGTGAGTAATAAAAATGCATAAATAGTTTTATATTCTAATACAAATAATTGTTTTTTTTTAGTTTTTATTTTAATATTTTTAAATTCTCAAATTCGAAAGGTTAAATTTGCTTTTGTTCAATAATTAGATTATAAAATTGGAGTATTGAACAAAAATTTGAAGAAGAGTTTTATATTCAAATTACAATATTCTTCAAATCTTAGTCTTTTAAATTCAATATAAAAAATGTTCGTATAATAGTGTTTACTAGACAGATTACCAAACTACTTGATAAAACTTTAACCTATGAACCTAGATCCCCCCCCAAGTGTGAATTTAGGGCCCAAACATTTGCCCAAATCTGTTCTCTTAACCAGATCTTTAGATAGTAAAAAAAGTGTATTCCAAAAAATAATAATAATTTATTATAATTTATAGTTTGCACGCACAGTAACATGAACTATTTTATAATCCAATTTTGCTTGTCAAGGAGGGAAAATAATGCTTAAAATGCTTATAAATAATTGTTATTGGATACCCCAGTTTCTGAACAGTGTAACTGCAATGTCATGGAACCTCTGTTACGCCGTTGCCACATGCCTCATGTGAATGTTTTTTTTTTTTTTACTTATTACAGCTCTTGTGTCAATTCACGTTTATTCTAATGATAATTTTAAAAAAGTATCTCGCTGCGGCAAACCAGTTTGATGGTCATGTGACCCTCACAGACTCTCCAGTCAGAAGGTCTGGGCGTAAATAATTGTCAAAATAACTGCTAATGTGGTTTTTAGTCGTGTGTATTGGCAAGAATTGGAGATATGATACACACATACATAGGAAATGTCAAGCTTTATATAGTGATACTGTAGTAACAAGGATATATTTGTAGTATTGTCGAGTACTTGACTCTGGTGTGGCAGAATTTACAGACCACATGACTCTTGACGAAGTCGTAACTGATTCAATTTGTTTTTAAACAAAAATGTCTCCAAACATTAGCTTTAAAGCTGCTGGAGTCGACTGTATCCTCTCGTCCTCAGTCACCGCCGGGAGCTCGCTCGATTTTATTGTTCCTATTTGTTTCGGAGGACATGATGAATGCTTCCATCTAGTGGCCGGGAGTTTAATTGCAACACAATTACAACTTTATTTAACTATAAATCATTAAATAACTAGTTAATTTGCTGTTGAATATTGATACAGTATTTGAAAACCAATCATTGCGATATATCAGTGTATCTATATTTCTTCACACCATTATAGTCAGTTACGTGACTGACGACCATAAACCAACCATTAAACAAATTATGTATAAATATTACATAGTGCTGCCCTTCCAAGGGTATTATTAAACATTTATATGTACAATCTGTAGATACCAATAAGCAATAGACATAAGAATATTGATATTAATTGGAGATAAAGCTAGAGTTTGTGTAAATAATCTGATGCTTCTTTCATCGGAACAACAAAGACGTATAGAACATTCGCAGTACTTACGCTAAAGTTTCGTCATGATCATATTCAAGTCAAAGCGAGCTCTCTGTAGACGATTAATATTTAATATTTTCCTTACATCGCAGAATTTTTCAGAAGGCAAAAGTATGTTCTCGGCCAAACTGTTTTTAAAAAAAAGTTATTCACACTAATCTGAAAATCCAGTCGCCACGTTTCAATCCGGTGGAGTTGGACAGGTGAGCGAAGCGGCTCATGGAGGCTTTGGAAGTCATTAAGAGCCTGTCGTCGTAACCGGGAATTATCGATGCAGGGATGGCTTTTGGACGAGAGACAGTGTTACAGATGGATGTTTAATTTCGGGTCCAGCAGCCAATAGCCTGATGGGAAAAAGTTCAGTCCCAAAAAAAAAAAAAAAATGACGGTAAGTAGAACAGACGAGCCACAGAGATTAATTCCTGCTTGTGTATGATTTATTGTTGTGGCTCCGGGACGGACGCCCGGCTTGGAAACCGAACGGCGGCGATAATCACGCGTGTGTTATTCATGTCGGTTTTCGCCTGTTCGATGTGTTAAGTGGAGGGTGTGCGTCGGCCGCGGGCTGGAATTAGTCATTGTTAAATGCGAAAGCGATCACGGAAACACTGCGACCGAAAAAACCACACATAAGTCACACAGCTGCAGAGGTTTCGTATCGAACGAGCCTCGACAGGAACTACAACGTCGGCTACGTTCGGTTCCTGACGTGAAACTATTTTAAAATGGTAGAAATGTATCGAAGTGAGATTAAAGACTCAACACTGAGGGAATTATGTGTTCCATCAAGTGAAATTTTGCTTGTTGAGGGAAAATAATGCTTATTGTTATTGGCTACCCCAGTGTCTGAACAGTGTAACTGCAATGTCACGGAACCTCTGTTGCGCCGTTGCCACATGCCTTTTTTTGCATTTTCTTTTTACTTATTACAGCTTTTGTTGTGTCAATTCATGTTTATTCTAATGAAAACATTTTATAATTAAAAAGGATCTTGGTTCCTCATAAGAAAACATTGTTTCTGACCCGCTTCAGCAAACCGGTTTGATGGTCATGTGACCCTCACAGACTCTCCAGTCAGGTGGTCTAGGCTAATATGCACAGCATAGTCAAAATAACTGCTAGTGAAGTTTTTAGTGGTGTGTATTGGCAAGAATCTGAAGAATCTGGAGATATGATACACACTTATCTTGATCTTGAAAGTATGTACTTTTTTGAGTATTGTTTTGATTGTCTAAGCGCTTTGTGACCCTGGTCTCGAAAAGTGCTATATAAATAAATATTACTTACTTACTTACTTACATACAGAGGAAATGTCACACTTTATATAGTGATACTGTAGTAACAAGGATATATTTGTAGTATTGTCGAGTACTTGACTCTGGTGTTGTAGAATTTACAGACCACATGACTCTTGACGAAGTCGTAACTGATTCAATTTGTTTTTAAACAAAAATGTGTCCAAACATCAGCTTTAAAAGTTGCTGGAGTCGACTGTATCCTCTAGTCCTCAGTCACCGCCGGGAGCTCGCTCGATTTTATTGTTTCTTTTTGTTTCGGAGGACATGATGAATGCTTCGGCTACGAATGTGATCCGGTTCCTGACGTAGAACACTGCTTTGGGAGAGTAACTTTGACTGCCACACTTGATGAATTACTGTACACAACAGACCGGGCTGTAATTGTGACTCGCTTTTGTACCGCGCCGGCTGACGGGACGGTGGGGAAAAAAAAACAAAAAACGCTCAGAGAACAGTTGGGATTGGAGGCTGCCAAAGTCAGCTGGTGGCTCCCTGACAAAAACTGTTTTAATTAACAGCAAAATGCTCGAGCGCTTTTTTTTGGGGGGGATTAAAGAGCTGGTTAATAAAATAACACTCAAGTCTTTCTAGCGTCTCACTAAACTGCAGTTTTTTCGAAGGGGGACTCAGACTACATGACAAGAACTGGCGGTCGCTTGCCAGAAAGTCCAGATTTCTGGACCAGGAATGGATTATAGTGTGACTGAGAACAAGCCAAGAGATTTGTCCAAGATATCATAGCAGGAATTCTAACTGGCGAAAATCGTGTTCTGAACTTTCCCGAACAAAACTTCCATTTATTTTCAGATACAAATAACAGAACATGAACAAAACAACTCTATTTTCAACTAAATGTGTTCATATTACTATCATTTTCGTGTTTAAAACAATGAAAAATGTATCAAAAGGTCTTGAATCAAAACATCTATTTGACTTAAGTGAAATATTTTTAAAGGGCAGAACAAATATTAATTGTGAGACTCATAGACCATTCTTTAGTCCCCTTTAAATCTTCATAAAATAATGTACAATTAAAATAGAATTCAATATTGTGTAAGAAAAACTCAATATTACTGAACATTTTCAAGAAAAGAAAGGTATTCCTGACCGTCTGAGAGAAAGAACAGATAAATGAATGTCTAAATATTATGTAATTCATTATATGTGAGATGTCAAAACCAATGGCTCACATCCTTTTTTAATTTACACTGTCGATCCTCTACCTTAAAGTTAGTTTTGACCATTTCTTTTGCTAAAGATGGAATATTTAATAACAAATATGCATATTAGGCTCGGAAAAAATATCAAATTTCTATTAAATGATCAATTATAATTATAAATTACCATATGCATGTTTCCGTAATTAGAAATGATGATATGGTAAAATAATGAATCTTAAAAACAAAAGACAATGACAAAAAAAGGCAGTTTTAATCCAGAGAATGTATTAGTCGTGTTGAGGGCATTTCATTTGTTTTGAAACCAAAATATGTCCAAACATCGGCTTTAAAAGCTGCTGGAGTCGGCTGTATCCTCTCGTCCTCAGTCATCGCCCGTGAACTCGCTGGATTCTATTGTTCCTTATGTTTCGGAGGACGTGATGAACGCTGCCATCTTGTGGACAGAGGTTTAATTACCACACAATAATGATGAAATACTGTGAATATTTTCAAGTTAATTGCACATTGCTTTATTTTTACACATTGTATTTAACTATACATCATTAAAGAACTATGATAAAATATATATATATATTTTTTTTGTTGTAAATTAATAAACAGCTGTTGAATATTGATACAGTATTTGAAAACCAATCATTGCGATATATCAGTGTATCTATATTTCTTCACACCATTATAGTCAGTTACGTGACTGACGACCATAAACCAACCATTATACTAATTCTGTATAAATGTTACATAGTGCTGCGTTAAGACTCTAAAGGGTATTATTAAACATTTATATGTACAATATGCAGATACCAATATGCAATAAACATAAGAAATATGCCATATCTTATGGTCGGAAAAAAAGGTCAAATTTCTATTAGATTGTTAATTAACCATATGAATTTTTCTGGTGTTAAAGTTAATAAGAAATGAATCCAGTTGACACGAAGATAACGTCCATCGGTTCAAAAATAATTGAAGGTAATGGTAAATTAATGAATCTAACAAATAAAAGACAATGACGAAAATAGGCGGTAATAACCCAGAGAATGTATTAGAGTCGTGTTGAGGGCATGAGTTGATAATTGGGTTTATTATTCGCCTCTACAGCTTGTAGTTTGGGGAGTTCATTGCTCTGTCAACAGCATTCGGTGTCTCGGATCATTGGTAATGCTTCACGCTGGCGCCGTCAACATCCCACATAACCCGTATTTGTTTCTCCTCACAAGGTCGTCCCTGCATTTGGACTCGCTCTCCTCGTTGCCGTTTTTCCATTAGGAATATCAGAAGTGGTTTATTAATGGGAACAAATCTATGTTTGTTTCACATTAATTGAGGTAGAAGATGATGATGGGAGAGAGAGTCACCGTCGAAAGTCTTCCTCGCTCAACTCGTTCGTCTTTGCAGGAGAACCTGCAGCAGCTGGTCCTGATGCCGCTCCCCAACGTCGCCATCCTGGGTCAGGACCCCCTAACAGGTACAAGATAACAACGTGACCGTATCAGATCTCTCGGCGGCGAGAAAGTAATTATGGTTGATACACGGGCGAGTCCGTGAACGGCTATCAGTGAGCGACATTAAGGTGATAATGATGGCGATGAGGGGTGACGAGGGGGATAATGATGATGGTTTCCGTGTGTGCAGAGGCAGCGGTGGAGGAGCTCCGGCGACTGTTGCTGCTGCTGCTGGGGTGTGCTGTGCAGGTGAGGACACCAGCCACTGTTGTGGGATCAATGTTTCAAGCTCCAGACCTGAGGAGGAACCGTCGCTTATCATCTTCAACGACCATGAAGGAAACAATCCAAAATAAATCAGATTCTTTCAAGGATACTTTTTAGTCGCTTTGGACTTTTTTTTTAAGTGAATCCTTCAAATATCAGCAAAAGTGCTGCAACAGAATGTCAAAAAAAATCTTATCTTATATATACCTTAAAATCTACTTTTACAGAAAAGCATATATAGTTGATCTTTGTCATATTAATTTTTTGATATTGATCTTTTCTTTTACTGTCTTTTTTTAATGTCTTTTTCTTGTTTTAAACCTGTTGCACTTTGAGATTTGTTGTAAAGTCTAATCTAATCTAAAGTGCAACACAAATTATTTATTGTTTATATTTATGTGTAATTGTCGAAAGAGCGGTCGACTGATATTTAACCATTTATTGATCTTTGTCTTAGTGCGTGGATGATTTTACATGAGCCTTTAAGATACACTCAAATATCACAATTTTTTTTACAAAACATATAAATATATTTTAAAAGCATTGTATTTTATTTTATTTATTTTATAACTTTTTTTTGACTTTCAAATGACATTTTCAATACATTTCCAAAAAAATTAGATGAAGTAAAATAGTGAGATTTATTCATTTACAATTAAAATGCGAATATTAAAGACTCATGAAATCCCGCGAGATCACAGCGATGACTGAGGACGAGAGGATACAGTCGACTCCAGCAGTTTTTGAAGCTGATGTTTGGACATATTTTGGTTTGAAAACAAATGAAAGCAGTTACAATTTAATCAAGAGTCATGTGGTCTGTCAATTCTGCCACACCGGAGTCAAGTACTCGACAATACTACAGATATATACTTGTTCCTACAGTTCCTCATTATATATGGTACCATTGTCTATGTATCTGGACACGTACCATATCGCCAGATTCTTGCCAGTACAAACCCTCAGCAGACCTCTCTAGCTGTTATTTCAATGACACTTAACAATTCTAGACGACCTGAGAGGAGAGTCTGTGATACGTATTTTAATAATACACCCTCTTGTCAATTTACTTTTAAACCTTTATTGATCTTCATGTAATCGCAAACAGCTTCAGGATTGATAAAGGAGTGAAACATCCTTCAAATTATTCAAAACAATTACAGTTTTTCCAAGTAAAGAAACTAACTACCCGACATTAAAGTAAAAAACATCAATTCTACAGCCATAAAATCTGACTGAACTTGGGCCACGTGTATATAATTGCAGTACTTTAAGGGGTTAATTGTAATAACACATTTGCACACGTGTTTTGACACATATTGTGATTGCAGTGCGAGAACAAAGAGACCTTCATCCAGCAGATCCAGTCCCTGCACATCGAGACTCAGGCCGACATCGCCAGCTGCATCCAGCAGGTACGTTCATGCGCACCGACGAACCCCAAAATCGTGAGTGAGCGAACCTGACAGTATTTTTAGCCGTATTGTTTATCCCGAGCTATTGTTGTGTCAGAAGAGCTTTGGCGTAAAACGGTCTGAAGGGGGAGTGATTGTACACCTTCCACTGAGGCGTCAAGTGTGGAAATTAGCTGTTTGACATTCTGCTTACAGCTTTTTAAGGACCCCTGGGTGGACTGTGGAATTGATCCTCCACATCCTCACTACTCTTTATCATCCTGTCTGAGGCGCCAGTAAACCTTGAATGTCAAATTACGCAGTTTTTTTTTCCTTTTTTAAGCGAGCAGCATGAACAACAGCAACAAAAGGCAGCATGATACAAAGCTGCATCTCTTAAATTATAGAACCCAGCATGTTCCCTATCATCTCTGAAGCGTCAAGTTTCTTTAGGAATCCGACAGGTGAGAGTTTTTTTAAACACCCCCTGCATGTTCCGGGGCGGACTATGATCATCATTTTTTAAAGTCATGCAGACGAAGATGAATCACAAGAAGAAAAAAAAACGCATGAAAAGTCCACGCAGACGTTAATCTCGAGCCTTTCAAAGTCGCTCAAAGGGCCGACTCATCTGGTCCAGGAGGTGGCCCCTTTGTGTCAGTCACCCCCCCGCCCCCCAGCCGACCGGGCGTTGATGTTATCAAGTGTCCTTGCTGCAGGTGACTCAGGACCCCCGCATGCTGCTGCCGCTCCAGTGGGAGGAGCTGGTGGAGTCGCACAGCACCGACCTGCAGCTGGTGTTCGGCTCCATGGCGAAGCAGATCCAGAACATGCTGGCGCAGAGAGACTCTCATCTGGAGGTACGAACACGGAGCTGTTGAAAAATACATCAGTCCTGCGCTCATGTGTGCGTCCAGGTGTCCCAGCAACACATTATTCTCAGTGATATGACACAGACAGAGTTGTGTAACCCTTCTTGTTTTGGCCTTAGTTGCCCCAAAACTTTACAAATTGTTTCGTCAATTTCTTTTTTTTTTAATTAACCCAGGCTTGACCCACTTCCATTTAATCCAAGAACTAAACTAAACGCTCTGAACTAATCACAATGTTATTATCGTTTTTTATTTAAAAATAAATAAATAAAAACAAAAATTGTTACATTTGTTGTAGGTGGGGGGGGGGGGGTATTGTTAATTCTATCTTATTCATTTTATGTTTTTTATTCATTTCAATAAAGTATGGAATTTAAAATAATTGTATACTTTTTTACAAGTTACTAGCATATGTTCACAGCGTTTGTTCATTTTGGTGTTGCAATTAAACTCCCGGCCACTAGATGGAAGCAGTCATTACAAGCTAAAGTAAGTAAGTCATTTTTAATTGTATAGCGCTTTTCCAGACCAGGGTCACAAAGCACTTAAACAATCAAAACAATATTCAATAAAGTATACATTTTAAAGCTCAAGATAAAACTGATAACACAACAGGAGTTCCAGAAAATCAAGGAAAAGCCTGAACAAATAGAAACGTCTTAAGATGTTTCTTGATGGAGTCAGTAGACTCCATCAAGCGCAAAGGAACAATATTGTGATGACTGGGGATGAGAGGATACAGCAGACTCCAGCTGATGTTTGGACGTCCTTCAGTTCTATTAATCATACATTTAAGAATTAATTTTAGGATTTTAATGATTACTTTGAGAGATTTTGGTCTGGTCCGAGCCAACGTTTTGGAGAGGGTTGAGTCCAGACCTCTTTGATTGGCTGTTGCCAACTTCCTTGGTGTTGTAATTAAGCTCCCGGCCGCTAGATGGAAGCAGTCATCACAAGCTAAGGGTAGAATGAAACCCCTGCGATATTACGGCTATTACTGAGGACGAGAGGATACAGACTCCAGCTGCTTTTTAAAGCTGATGTTTGATTTCGACTATCAGTTCTATTAATTGAAACAAAAGAGGCAAAAATCACAACAAGTCCCTTAAATTCACCAACTCCTTATTTTTGTCCCGAAAATTATGCAAGTATACTGAAATATATCGTATCAAATCGTACATTTAAGATTTATTTTTAAGATTTTATTGATTACTTTGAGAGATTTTGGTCTGGTCCAAGCTAAAGTTTTGGAGTCTTGAAGTTTTTGGAGAGGGTTAAGTCCGGACCTCTTTATTGGCTGCACGACCTAACCTTTGATAAGCGAAGGGACGGATGGATTATTTGTAATGAACTATCAGAATCAGAATCAATTGCTATTATATATATCGCTTGTCATCTAATTTCATTGTTAAATTGAAAAACATACCTTCCCCAAGGACCTTATTTCAAATGATGTCAAAACTCTTACCATTGTAACAACTGCTGTAATTAACTATTAAATATGTTAACAACTGGTTCAAAATAATGCAATTTCTATCTGCTTTCGAGTAATATCAATCAGTTATATACGTTAAACAAGTAATTGTGGTGTGAATAAGTCACTTGCCAGATGTCTGGACTCTCTGAGTACCTTTAATGCTTGTATTGGGATTTCCAGTCTTTACATCATTACCTTAATATCCTGCTCTTTTTTTCCTTCCTTAACTTTAAGGTAAATGTTGAAAAGGTTCTTTCTGTTTACAATAATTACTCTATGCAAACGTTTAAGCGTGAACAAGGAGGAGAACCTTCTAAACCAGTTATATTTCTGCGTCTTTTATCAAAAGGAATTTTTAATAACTATACTTGTGTTTCCTGCAGGGACACGTTAAAAACCTTTTCAGCCGGAAGAAGCTTTAATTCTCGAGGGGTAAACAATATGCGCTTGACATTGTGGATTTAAAAACACTTATATGCCCCTCTAATGATAGCTTACACACACACACACACACACACACACACACACACGTGTACACACTGACAAACACACACGGACACACACATGGAGACTGACTGAGATGCACACAGTCCTGTGGGCGATGTTCTTAAATTAGTCTTATAAATGGCTTTTGGACAGTCATGTGTAAACACTCAATGTCAAACTACATGACAACACAAATGATGTGTGTGTGTGTGTTTCTTTGTGTCGGTGTAATTGTAAATCTAATGTCTGACAGTAGATATTCTTATATTTCATAAGTTAGGTGTTTTTGATCATTTTTTCATTGTTTATTCTCATTTAAACATATTTTTTCAGCCTAATTCTTCGTTAGTAGAGGGAATTAAACATCACACCAATATCAGACATTCTAGTCGGGTCTATTTTATCCATTTTTTGTGTTTTTTTCATGATCCACCTGAACTTTCTGAGACTGACAATAAGGTACAATACACAGTTAAAATATAAACTTTAAAAGATCAAGACACGTAAGAGAAACACAGGAGTCACAGAAAATCAGGGGAAAATTCCAAATAAATAAAAATGTCTTAAGAAGGTGTCACATCATCATCATCATCATCATCATCTTTGCTATAGTTTTAATTGTTCCCCGAAATCTAAGTGAATCACCCACTATTTTTGGCTTTAGTAGAAATTCAACTCTCCTGACTCACTCACATGTTTCAAGTTCGTCGGAAATCTGGGCGAACGAGAGGTTACGAGAGTCCATTATGACGTAATAATGGCTTCACTCCTCCTCCAGCCAGCTGTAATCATGCCCCGCTTTGTTTATACAACGAGTCCCTTGGGGGTGGAGACTCCTAGAGTGAATGATAGGCGGTGACAAAACCCTTGATTTTTGACCAATCACAGCAGAGTGGGTGTGGTTATGGTAAACAAGTTCTCCAGAAAAACAAAAAGTGTTTTCAGTGGGCGGGGCTTAAGATAATTTTCTAAAGTAAATATTTCAATGAAAAGAGAGTTTTGAACAAACACACACTGATGATACAATAGAGTGACACATCTATTTAACACACACTTAAATCAATACTTGAGTTGAACTTGTAAAACTTAACTTAACTTAACGTAACTTTATAAAATATCCATTTCAAAAACACATGCTGGTATTGATCTGTCTGTTCCTCATTGTTTGTCCATATACAAAACAAGTCAAAAAGAGATTATCTATTTTAATTCAAATAAACATTATTTGTGTAACCGCTGTACTTCATTGATGTTTTCATCTCTGAATTCGTCGATCTGTCGCTTGTTATCAAAAATAACTTGAAAATGGTATTGAAACAGATTTAATTTTCAGTAAAATATTGATAATGCTGAAAAAGATTCAGCAAAAGTCTCCAAGTTTTCCTCCAGTGTGTGTTGTGCCAACAAGTTCCAACACGTTTTGTTTAGGTAGGTTAGGTAGAACTTTATTGATGAAATTGTTTTTTTTCAAGTAGACACGAAATACAAATAAAATAAGAACAAGAACAAAGAGAAATAAAGAGAAAGAACAAGATGATACAATCTAAGTCTAAAGATAATAAACTACATAGATCAAAGACAAATGATACAAAGACTAACATAGAACAGAACATCATGATACTTTTACTGATACTCAATATTTATAACTAACCATATTTATATATATATATATAAATATTTATTTGAAATTTAAAAATGAATATTGAATTATATTGATTTAATAACTTCTTATTAGAAAAATAATAAGCACAATGTAGGTTCTCTACACTCTCCATCTTTATGGTCTGTTATGATCTTGATCAGGTGGAATCCAGGGTTCCAGAGGAATAAACGTCATAATAATCCCTTTAGAGTTCATACAAATCCAGTATATTTCCTGCTCATCTCCTCGTCTTCTTCCTTGTTATCGCAGCGCAATCCTCTCCTCTGTCATCCTCCATCAGCGACTCCTCTGAATCTTGTTTTTTCTTTGTTGCATTCGTCCTCTTCCCCTCGTCACCCTCGTCCCACCCAGAGGATAGCGGAGCTGTGTCGCGAGCGCGAGGTCCAGGCTGACTCACTTACAGCGCCGGCGGACCCTCGCGGCCAGGAGCCCCCCCAAAGTCTGCCGCTCCAGCTGGCGCACAGCAAGGCCAAGCTGCGACGCCTCAAACAACAACTGTGAGTGTTTGTCTGCGATGGAGAGAACTCCGGAGGAACCGCGACGATAAAGGTCAACGTGAAAAGAGTCGCAAATTATCTTGTCGCGCTCGATTATCAACGAGTCAAAGAGCCGTAATTCTTTTCTCTCGCTCTCTCCCGATTCGTCGTCACCGATAAAGGTCATTCGCTGAAAACTCAAAGATAAATGTGATTTTTTTTTCAAATGTTCTATAACAAATTACATGAGACACTCAAAGGAGTTTAAAACATTTCAAGAATGCTTTAAAAGGTTCATAGTTGTCTGTTTTTTTCTTTTTTTATTCAGACAAGACAAAGATGATCAGTTGCTGGATTATAAACAGGAGATTGAAAACATGGAGCAGCAGCTGAAGAAACACCAGAAGGAGGTGAGACCCCCCTTTTACAAAGTAGTGATGGTCTGATGAAGCTTCATGAAGCAGTGTCATGTTGTTCAGAGGTCAGTAGGTGGCGCCACCAGTTTAAAAAGTATGTTATTTTCCGTT